>NC_056561.1:2873986-2920389 GCF_013358625.1 Macadamia integrifolia | reverse complement strand
TTTGGGGGGGGGTGGTTTAACAAATAATTTATTGATATGAAAAAAAAAAGAGAACAATGTCAAAAAGATTCAATCTGCAACAGTAATACTACCTTGTGAATTTTCTTCTGTGAACTTTGACCTTTGATATTTTATTAACACATCTCGGTTAAATTCTCCCTTATAGCTTGAGCCATTCGGTTGTTTCCCGATGGTTTTGGATATGTTCAAGTAAATGTCATGCACAAATATTGTGGTATACACTCTACAGGTCATAGTGGCCATGGATATCACAACAATAAAAGTTCTAGACTGCTGTAGACAAACAACTGAAGTACAGCCTTTGGCATTCTTTAGAAAATCTGTTATTTTCAAAAAGAAGCTGAAACAGGAGTACTTGCCTTCTATGAGGGGTATCCTAGTTGACACTTAAGGCAGCTGCACTTCTGGACAAGCACGTCCACACGTTACATGCTCCAATAACAGTCAAAGAGTAGGCAATGCGGATGGTTTTTAATATTGTGAAGGGTAATATCAGCTTGGGTTAGGATCAACTGTAGCATAGGTAATCCTATTGGAATTCATGACCAAAGTATATCTTGGGTTCCAGTTGTTGAGACATTGTGCATCTTGAAGCAATTCAAGTCCATCAATTTATAGTTTTGTATTTTGAAATTTGAATTACATGTGTACAGTGTACTACATGGTACATTATATAAGTTTTTTCTTTTTTCTTGATAAGCAGTAGCGTTAGATCGTCAAGCAGTATGATTGTTGTCTAAATATCCAGGTCAATTTGGTGAGACTAGGGGAAAAGGTTTTATATGGTTGCTGTTGCTGTTGCTGTGGGTTCATGCATTTTGATTGATTTTGGTTAATCAAGGTGAATTTGGATGGTGGTTGGCTTGTGTGCATTCGATTTACATTACTTTTATATGAGTGCATACTTTGTTGTTTGTCTATTTATTATGCTTTTCTAGAATAGTGTTTGATTGAATTGTTAGTTTATATGGATGAGTCTATGCATTTGACTGACAGTGTGACGTACTTTCTTCTAGGTCCATGATTTTGGCTTCTTTCGTTATGATCCTGGTGCGATACAATTTTTGAGCTACCAGGAGATTCCTCTTGCTCCTGAGGCTGCTTGTGTTGGACTAGAAATCAGGGTTGTTGGTAATGATAGTGGTGAAAAGGTATCTAAATTTCCATTATTGATATCTGCTTTGTTATTTGCAGCCTATAGCATTACTTTTGCTGATCAAGGTTCAAAGTTTTGGTTTTGAGCCTGGTTTCGACTTGGCTCAAAACCAAAATATTTTGCAAAACTGTGAAATTTTGACGGAAACCTGGTAAGTTTTGGCTACAAATTTTGACTTCTGGTTTTGAGGCCCAAATGACCTAATTAGGTTCCGAAACTTTTGGGAAACCTATTTTAGATTATAGTTGTCACGTCACCTAGGCGAACCAAGGCGGTCAAGGGGGTAAAAAACTAAGGCTACACTAAGAAGGTGTTAAGGCATCACCTAGGCAACCATAGAAAAAAAAAAAAAATCGCTTGGATGCCTAGGCGATGCCTTGAACACTATGGTTTAGGTCCTCTAAACATAGTTTTAGATTGTAAAAAAAAGACCCAAAAATGGTAGTTTGGCTTTGGACCTTAGGCTGTTAGCGTACACTATATGCTGTTATTGACAAAAAATTTGGTACTTAAACATACATACTTCAATTGAGACAACTAAAATATGCATTAGGAATGAATAAACATAAAATTAGAAACCATTCCATGATTATCAAATGTTATACATGATTCATGACATAGATATGGGAGTGGTTTGGCAAAAGACAACCTAAAAAATTGAGGTTTTCTAGGAAGTTTCCCTCTTTGGAGTCGAAATTGTTGAAATAAACATGGTCGAACTTTGGCTGAAACTGTTAAATTTCGATTGAAACCATCCATTTTATACAAAGGATTTGACTGAAATAATACTGAAACCCGATACATGGTCAAAATTGCACGGAAACTGCAAAATTTCGACTGAAACTTGATAAGAGCCAATTATTGGACATGGTGTCATTTCAACCTTTGTTGAATCGTTTCGACTGAAATTTCGAACATTGTTGCTGATATGGTTCACTCTGTATAATTCTGGTATACCGTGCCATAACGAGGGGGTTAAAAGATCATTTGTCTTGTATGAGTTTAGAGGATACACAAATTAGCAGTGGCTAGATTAGGGGTGTCAATGGGCCTAAAACCCTGCCCAACCCGAAGGTCTCTTAACTCAATGCAAGCCCAACCCAGCCCTAAGTCGGGCTGGGATATCTCAGCCCAGGCCCAACCCAGTCGGGTTTAGCCCAACCCAACCCAACCCAGCCCTGATGAACCCTAATTGGGCCAGGTTTAACCCAATCCAGTCCAACCCAATACTATCGGTTACTTGGTTGCTTGATCTTGATGCGTTGCAGAGGTCAAAGACCAAAGTTTTCGTATATGTGTAGATTGTGGAAAACGAAAGACCTTTTCCTACGAGTACCCATTAATAATTATTAGCATATTTATATAATTATATACTTAATAAACATGGTTGGGTTGGGTTGGGTTGGGTTGAGACCTCAACCCAGGCCCAACCCAACCCAACCCTGCCTCGGGCCTGAAAATCTCAACCCTAACCTGCCTTATAGGCTGAAATCTCAGCCCAAGCCCTGTTCAGGCTCAGGGCGGGCTTGGGCTGGGTTGGGTTGACTGGGCTTTTTTGACACCCCTAGGCTAGATATTCGCTTCTCTCCCCCCTTAAATGAGTTTCTGAAATATTTACTTTACTTTGGATAGTCAATTAAGTGATTTTTGCATATATTAATAAAGTCACTTCTATATATCCATAGAGGAGGAGGGGTCCCTTGAAAGCCCAAAAAACCATAAAATCGTTAAAAGGATACGACAGAATTCCAATTGTCCCTTAAACTTTGGCAGTTGGTATATGCCAAGTTTTTGCAGGAAATTTATTCCACAAACGGTGATCCTATAGCCGCTATAGCTGCAGATATCCTTGAAAGTGCCATGTTCACCATTTCTGCCGATTTTTCTTTTCGGTAGTTATTCTCTAGATGGCATACTTTTCTAATTTTGTGCTTTTAATTCCTTTTTTTCTGGTGATCAAGCACAGAAGGCTAGATGAAAGTAATAAATTAACATTATGAATTTGCAGGTCTCAATTTTGGCTGGCACTCTTGCTCGATTGGATAGAGATGCTCCTCATTATAAGAAGTATGTGGCATCTTCAGTCTTTCACTACTCTTCTTCTTCTTCTCTTCCCTTTTTTTTTTTTTTTTTTTTAAGGGGTGGTTTGTTGGTATTACAATATCTTCACTACTTCACTGTATGTTGCCTCCTGACTCTTGTTTAGAAAAGTAATACACAAGTTACAATATATTCCTGTTAAGTGTCTTCGGTCCTGTGGTATAAGATATTTTGATTGGGTCTGCGGCACCCATTTATGCCTTGTGCTTTATGCCAAGGGGATCTGGTCCCACTAGTGGTCAGATCTACGTCAGATATTGCTTTAGTTAGGAACCAGTCAGGTCATACAATTGCTTAAGACAAATAAGAGCACATGCCTCAAAAGGATGGTCAAGGCTATGGTTCCTGTCTTACAGGACCCAATATTTTGTCTTCTTTAAATGTTGTTTGGTGTCTAATATGCGTCCAAACTGTGCTTTGATATGATTATCTTACTAGGGTGAGGGTCTATAAATTGGTGCTACTTCATTTTTGTACGTAGTACATCTGTCTTCGGGTCCTGATCCTTTTCTAGTGTATTCTTAAGTCATTTCTCCCCTTCTAGCTTTTGCACCATTATACAGTAAATTTGGTGTAAGTTTTGTCCTTGGGTTAAAAAGAGGGGGGGGGGGGAAGGTAGTTGTAACAATTGTTTTCTGCTTTATTTTATAAAAACTAGATTTTTATTTTTCTATATCTTTTGACTTGCATTGTCCAAACGTCTTGGTGTAAGCATGTCTATAAAGGTAAATGTGTAAAACAAAGAGTTCCTTTTATCAGTGAACTTGATGAAATTTGGCAAAACATTTTTGTGTTGCTAATGGTCACAATTGGCCAAATTTAGGGAATAATTGTGGTTCATTTTTTTTTTTTTCTTGCTGTTCATGAATCCTTCTGTCTTTTCCGCATCGGTATTCCTGTGCTCTGACTGAGACAATTGCTTTCACTTATGCCAGTCAGCTCTCCATCACTAATGGAGACTTGTGTTACAACTTACAACTACTGGTATTTGTAACTTTGCCAGCATCTCACTCTTTTTTGCATTAAACCAATATGCCTATGTATCAGTAGAACTATTTGGAGTGATAAAAAGTAAAAAGGGAGAAAATTAACTATTTATGGGAGTACGTGAAGGCCTTTTCCCAAGTACTAGAGTTATTTGCCAGGGTGATCCAATCTTTTCCTTGTTATACTGATTAAAGAGGCTCTTGCTCAACACCGAAGGAATGTGCTTCTTCCCTGAGGCAAAAATACCTGAGAAGTTTAAATGGCACTCTGACAAGTTCGATGGAAAGATCTTCGTCAAATACCGGACTTTGCCTTTTTGATTTTGGAATTCCTCATATCCAAGGCAGCTTACCTGCCTGAAGCTAATTGGATTTGTAGTCCGATGTGGTAACTGTCCTAGGGAAATAGGAAGTGGTGGTACGCCTCGTAGTAGTGCAGAATCCCCTCAGAGGCTACGCCTCGCGGATCAGCCATCCTTAACTTTTTTTGGTGCCTTTCGACGAATATTACACCCCAATTTCAAAGACCGGGTTGTCAACCCCCGTGACGAATAGTTATTTCAAAGTGCCGTTCATCGCCATAGGCAACCTCACTTCCCTTTCTTTCGGGAATCACCACCCTCTGAATGATTACATTGCCCTATCTCTGCGGCTCTCTTCTCGGACGAGCCCCCACCCATTTTTAAGTATAATGTCTTCCCAGTTCGGTTGAGCTGGCTTATTTGGAGGATGAGACTGGGGGACATTTGAATATGTTTGGTGTTGCTTTTGTTAAAACAGTTTTTTTATTTGTGATTTAAAACAAAAAACTTAACCAAGCAGTTTTGGTTTCAACTTGTTTTTCAATGCTAAAGAACCAAAAACAGCATTTGTCAAACTTTGTTTTTGATTCCTTTATTTAAGTGATCCAAGACCATTGCCCACTTTCACCATTGTCATGAATTAAAGGGTGATGCAAACCATGGATTGGGCGCAAATCTGTTGATTTCACAGACACAGACTGAGCAATCTATTAACTGCTACTGAGCTCGTTTAAGAAACCAAATGACCATTCCACTGTCATTCATAACATGTGTTTTTTTAAGTTCTGCAAAAAATGAAAAAATGGCTTATTTTGTAAGCAATATTTTATTTGTGCTTTCAAATAAAGAGAAATTTGTTTATTTGTTCTCACAATAACAAAAAATGCAGCATGAAACACAATATTTTTTTGGTGGGAAAACCCTTTTTGCAGAAACAATAACAGAAAAATAAGGAAAAAGGACGTATCAAATGCCCCCTCCACTTATGTAGAACTGTTATTTGTCATTGGATTAGTTCTCCTTATTATCCTCACTTTCTCAAATTTAGTGGAATAGTTTTCTTCTTAAAATTTCTAAGTTTAGTGGCCATCTCACAGTCTTAACTTGGAATGCCTACCAGGCCATCAATTCCTTTTACTTGAAATCTTTATCTCCCCTCTACTATTCTTGGTGTGTCCTTGAAATTTCTATTATTCCTTTCAGCCATATTGGCCATGCCTGCATTAGAGTTTCTCCTAATGCCAAATGGAATGACAATAGCAACACCAAGCCCAAAGAATGGCATCCATATTGACTGGAAAATCCTGCAGACACCAAAAAGGCAGAGTAAATGGGTTCAAGCTCCACTTACAAACTCACAATGGATGAACAAGTGATTAACAGATTCACCCATTAATGCTAGTTTTATTATTGGAACTAAAAATTTCAAGTATGCAGTGTAAATTTTGTTTTTCTTAGATATTTGTTACTATCTTCTTTTGTATTTTTGACCAACATTCATTTGATATACTTACTACTGATTGAGTTTATTGGGATATTTCTTTGTACATATATGTAACTGCTAAGAAGTTATTAATTGTTGGTAGACTGACAGTTATACTGTATTCTTTCTTTTTGCGCTTACTTATAACCTTATAATTGGCAGAGTATGGAAGTTCTAGGTTTATAGACAAAAGGCACATTCTGACTTTCATACAGACATACAAACGCGCGTGTTCACGTGCGCACGCACACAACTGTTCTCCTAAACTCAAATTTCCTTTCTTTGATGACTCTTGTTCAGTGTATTGGTAATGAATGCTCTATTTTGTGCAGGGATGGTTACAATGACTTCAACACCTTCTATATGCAAGTAAGTAGAATAGTAGATACTTAATACATAGTCTTAAAACTACCACAACTAATGACCAATAAATTCAGCCCCCGTGGATTTATTTTGAGTGGTTAGGTTGTTCAATGAATCTTGTGTCAGTTTTATAATTTCATTATGTTGGTGGCAATTGCAAATAATTGCAGTCTGGTAATCTGGTGTGCTTTAGGGCTTTATATTAATGCTTCTGAGTGGTGCTCAATGTTTTTCTGGCAATTGCGAATGATTGTGTAAATAACTTTATTGCAGTCTTATATCAGACCTCTGTTGGTTTTAACTCCTGCTAAGATTAGGAAAATCCTATTATAGATTCTAAGCAATTTTTAATAATACTCAAAGCAAGTAATGAAATCCATTCCCTTAACTCAACTTATCCTTATACCACCTAAATGGGGTCGGCTACATGGATTCTTACCCTCCAATCAACTCTGTTCAAAGCCATACTTGTTTCAAGACCTAAACTATGCACGTCTTCCCTTACCACTTCTCCCAGAGTATTTTCAGGTCTACATAATGTAGAACTAGAATCATAAGTGATCTAATCCTAGGCAGGATCTAAAATTCTGGCTGAATAGAGAATATGTCCTCCAATAGGCTTGGTTCTAACTCCCAAACACTCTCTCACAGCAAACAAATAAAAGGAAAATAAGAAAACAAAAAGAGAATTCAACTGAGGGTTGAGAAGGGGGAAGAAGAAGATTAGGTTTTGGGCATCTCACCCCTCAAGTTTAAGCATCTCACCTAGGGCATCTCACCCAGCTGCATCCCATAACACAACAGCATAAACTTTTTTTTTTTTTTTTTTTAACTAAAACTCTCCTTCTCATTATAATTGATGGGCTTTAAATAGCCTTACATTGCTTGGACATAAAGAGACAATAAAAAAGGAAACTAATGGACTGAAATAGGACTTTCTAATTTGTGTCTAACTTGTTAACCAAATAAGAATAAACTAGAAACTAACAATTAAACACAAAAGGAAACTAATCTAAGTTACAAAATAAAAACTCATTTGACTAACAAAATAAGAAACTAACTTGACTATATTGGTCACGAAGTAAATAGACACTAAGTTAAATAGGAAACTGAAATATGGAACCACTTTACTGTTCATGTGAACAATGTCGCGCGAACAGGTACAGGAGTCACTATTCACGTGAACAGTGTTTCATGAACAGTAATTTTTTACTCTTGTTTTTGTCTTCTTCTTCAAGCTTTGATCTGCTTCACTACCCCTATTTTTTTTTTTTGCTCCTTCAATCTGAATCGGATCACTCCTCTATATTAGGGCGTCTATAGGCCTCCTTCGCACATGTCCATGCCGCCTCAAACGACTTTCTTTTAGCTTATCATGTATTGGAGCTACTCCTAAATTATCTCTCATTTGGTTTGTCCTTATATTATCCTTCTATTTTTACTACACATCCATATAACATCCTCATCTCAGCTACACTAAGTTTATCTATATGATGTTTCTTTACTGCCCAACATTTAGCTTGATATATCATTGCCGACCGTGTGATAGTCCTATAAAAATTTCCTTTTAGTTTAAAAGAATATGTTGATCACACAACAGTCTGGATGCACTTCTCTAGTTCATCCATCATATTTTAATTTTGTGTAACATTATCCTCTATTTTTTCCTTCTTTATTTATGATTGAGCCTAGATACCTAAACAATCACTTTATGGTATTTTCCTCTCGTCAATTTTCACCACCTTGTTATCCATCCTATTGTTAATGAAGTTACACACCATACTCTGTTTTTGTTCTACTTATCATTAAACCTTTTGATTCCTAGGTAGATAGATCTCCATAACTCCAACTTGGTTTTTGTCCATGCTTTTATATCATCCACCGAAACAATATAATTAGGAAAAAAATATATACCTGGGGATTTGATCTTGAATGTCTTTAGTCATTTCATCTATGATTAGCGCAAACAAATAAGGACTTAAAAATGATCCTTGATGTAACCCCATTGTAATTGGAAATTCATTTCTTTATCCCCCTATAGTCCTTACACTAGTCACCACACCATTATACATATCTTTAACTATGTCCACATATTTACTTGAAATACCTTTCCTCTTTAATTCATGTTGAAATAACTCTCTAGGCAAGTTCAAAAACTAGTTTTGTTTTGGTGGTTTCAAAACCACTGAATACCGCGAAATAAGCGAAGCAAAATGACCGAGATGGCCGAAATTTCGACGTAATAGTACGTTTTTGGGCCAAAATGAACGAAATTTCGAAATGAAATGACCGAAATTATGTACTTTTATATTTCGTATGCCATTTTGTCTCAATAAAATAGAAAAAAAATGAAATATCCGAGATTTCGGCGGCGAGTTTGCAAACCTTGTCTCTAGGTACTCTGTCATACGCTTTTTCTAGGTCAATTAAGACCAAATAGAGATTATTCTTACATTCTCGAAATCTTTCCATGAGTCTCCTACGTAAATAAAAAGGCTTTTGTCATTTATCTTCTTGGCATAAAACGTGATTGGTTTATCCGTAATATTACTTTCTTGTCTTAAGCGAGTTTTAATAACTTTCTCCAATAGTTTCATAGTATGACTCATAAGTTTTATGTTTCTGTGGTTATAGCTCTAAATATCATCTTTGTTTTTGAGGACCACAGTGCTTCTTCTATGCTCATTTGGCATTTTTTTTTGTGCTCATAATCTTATTAAACAATTTAGTGAAGATAAGCCACAGATTCCTAAGCTCTTCCACACTTCTATTGGAGCACCATCCGGATTTGGTGCCTTACCTACTTTCATCCTCCTTAAAGCTTTTTCTCCTTTAAGCACCCAAATTTTCCATATATATATCTAAGACATGTGGTACCTTGATGGGTAATGCAACCTTCTAGGTCACTATTACTCGAAATGTCCCATAAGCTGTAGAATTAGTTTTTCCTTCTTTCCTTAATGTCCTCATCCCTTATTAGTATATGTTTGATTGGACCCCATATTACAACAATACACTATCATCTTCACTTTTAATGTATCTAATATGGTTGAAATCTCTGTTCTTCCTTTCCCTCATTTTAGATATCTTTTCCCCTTCCTTTGTGCCCAAAATGTTATTAAGATTCTCATATTTCTTCTCTTGTTTTTCACATAATAGCAAATTTGTACCTTTTTAAATACTCTTCATCCTTAGTCCTTAATGACTGCTTGAAAGTCATCATCCCAACACCAACTCTCCCTAGATGAATGACGAATACCTATAGAAAAATAAATATTTAATGAAATTTATTACAAAAAATAACCGGTTGACTCCTGCTTGGGAACAGAAGGAAAATCCGAAACTAACCCCTTGACCAGAATTATTATAAATCTGTAAATGAACTGCATGTTAATAAATATTTAGAAGGAGCTAATACACACACATGCACACAAATATTGGAAGTGGGCCCACAAGAAGAAAGAGTAGACTGAGAATTCTGCACCCCCCTCCCCCCCCAGCGGAAAATGTAAGTGTTTATGTGCTGGAAATTGTGCTCCAGTGCATATTTCTTCTTTCATTCTAGTCCTTGAGCTCCCATCAAAACCATGCTTTCCAAGCTTTAAGTTTTGTTCTCTTGTCTATGTGAATTTGAAAAAAGGAAACCCACCCCCCCCCTAATAAATAGTACCTGGGGAAATTTTTGTTGCTCAAACCTGTCATGGAAAGACTTATTGACGAACCATATTACTCATAAGTTATGTCTTGTATTGAGTGGAGACTTTGTTTCTTGGTTTTATTTTTCTTGCCTTCATATTTCTCCTCTACCAGGCTGCATCTGGGACTAAAGGAGGTTCAAGCGGTTCCCCTGTCATTGATTGGGAAGGAAGAGCAGTGGCCTTGAATGCTGGAAGCAAATCCTCAAGTGCATCTGCATTTTTCCTTCCTCTAGAACGAGTGAGTATCTATTTGTGGCCTGAACTTAAATTGTATGATGGTTTTTTTTTTCCAATTTCCTCTTGTTGTTTGATGTATGTGAGATTGTCCTTATCCAATGTTTAGGTCGTGCAATCAAAATGATAGTTGTCAAGGGGCCTTGGTCACCTAGGCAGTTGCACTGGATGCCTTGCTTCTGGGCACCCTCCAATTCCTTGGGTCGCGCAGATGCCATGACAACTATGATCAAAATCTAGCGTGTGTTGGCATTTAGTGTTTCACTGCTGTACTTTTGGTGTCCTGTTAGTGACCTCCATCCTGACTTATGTGGAGTTGTGGACTCTTTAACCATTCTTGGGGTTTTACATATGGCAGGTGGTGAGGGCGCTTAATTTTCTGCAGAAAGGTTGGGATTCATCTGGAAATAAATGGGAGGCTGTCACTATTCCTTGTGGTACGCTTCAGGTTTGTTGATTCTTATTCTCTTAATATTTTAATATTGTTGATCTCTGGATTGCCTTCATAATTTCTTCTTTCTACAATGCTCTTTGAGAAACACTCACTACTCTTGCAATAAAAGAGTTTTTTGCCAGGAAGGCAGTTAGTTTCCTGTGAGTTTTTGAAGTCATCTTTGGTTACTTCCATGTCAAATCTTGGACATTCTTGTGCTAATTTGTGCTTTAACTTCTTGAGCTTGATGTCTAAAGTAAATTTTGTTTCTGAAATTGATCTGGATTGAAATTGTTAAACAGAAGGGAATTTGAAGCTATCTTCTTTATAGTGTTTGCGGCTGAAGCTATTATAGTTTTCCCCCTTCTAATATTTCTTATTTACTCTCTTTTCTGGTTTTGTTAGCTATTCTTTATGTTTGCTTGAAGTTTTTTTTTACTAATCTGGACAAAGCAGAATCAGCTCTTCCTTTTCCAAAGTCCATTTTTTATGTGGACTTGCATAAATTATTTTCTATTTCACCTTTCATTTTGAAATATGGGTTGTCTTCTTATTTCAACTTGTAAAGCTTATTAGATTTCTAATGATGCATATTGATGTGGACTTACAATGTTTCTGATCCGAATTTTACAAAATAATATCATGGACTTGGATTATCATGTAATGAATATCTTATTATTTATTATGCGGTAGTAAGTCTTGGTTAAAATTTGGATATTTCTTGTTGTTGTCGTTGTCGTCCTCGTTGTTGTAGGTGACATTTCTTCATAAAGGATTTGATGAGACACGCCGTCTTGGTCTCCGGAGTGAAATAGAACAGGTGTCGAGTTTCTCTTAAGGCTCTTTAGTTCTCATTTCCTTTGTACTTGTTTCTTCAAGTCTATTTTCTTTGTGATTTTCATATTTTTTTAAGGCAACTGAACAAAGGTTTAATTTACTTGGGCTTGTTGCTTGAGCAGATGGTTAGGCATGCATCTCCTATTGGTGAGACTGGAATGCTTGTTGTGGATTCTGTGGTGAGTGCACTGTTGTTTGATTTTTTAACAAATTTTGGAGAATTAGAGGTTATTTACATTCTCTGAGAAAGTAATGAATCTATTCATGTATTGTTGCTATGATTTAGATTATGTAGCCTCAATATTTTGTTCATTGCAACCCTTCAAATGAAGGGCCAGTGTGGAGGGTTCCTTCCAAGACCCTTCATGATGGGAAGGTTTACAACTGTCCTACGTGTTATAACATCAAGTGATCAAGGTATTGTAGCGATGCGCTTTTTTATGCCTTAGGTTCCAACTGCCAAAATTATCTAGGTGTCTGGTCTCTGAAATCTTGATTTTCAAGAAAGGGGAAGGGGAGGGGGAGAAAGAAATCATGTTTTGGAACTTGTAAGACCCAAGGCTTGAGCCCTAAGCTTCTTGCTGAAGTTACTGCAGCCAGTGGTGGATGTTGCAGCCAAGGATTAAAGTACTGATATCGGTCGCCGTATCGGTCGGGCAACATTAAGATATGTATCAGAGGGTATCGTATTGCATCGTACGCTAAGATATGCTTAAGATATGCATAAATGGATGGGAAACACTTTTTTATACACTTTTGCATAAAAATAGTTAAAAAAAAGTTATATATAACATGTATTATGCATAAATACTAAATTGAGGGTATCGCACTAAAAACCTGAGGTTTGTAGTTTTCACATAAATGTAAAATCCTTGTTCCCAACTTTGATTTCCACTTTAGTTAGAGAGAAAAATGGCTGGCAGAACTTTGGAATAAAAACCTTAAAAAAATCGTGTTTTTCTGAAAAATGACCCATATTGGCCATTATATGACCGTAGCGCACTATATCGGTCATACCGATACGTACATTTCACCTCGATTTTTAATTTCCATAGAGTATCGATTCGTATCATATCGATACGTATCATATCGTATTAGTAGTGTCATATCTGTAAGGCCGATACCGCTGCATATCGGCCAATACGGTACGATACGTACCGATATTTTAAACCATGGTTGCACCTGTGAAGTTAGGAGGGAAAAACAAAAGGGCGAAGCCATTGTGTTGGAGCGATGGCACTGTTTATTACTATAAATTGGACACTTTTTGCCCCCATATAATTTTCCCCCCCTTCTGTCCTAGCGCCGCCACAGTACCCGCCTTTTACTTTTCTTCCTTTCATGTCATGGTACCTGAGGTCCTTATGCAATATAGCAGGGCCAATATGGTGATGCCTGGGTGAGCATCTAGGTGCCAAGGCACCTAGCCGTTACCTAGCCTCGCTGTAGCACCATAACAACCATGAATAACATATATGTTACTTCATTTACTGTACAATATTTTTATTTACTTGTCTAATTCCCCACCATGACATATCATATTGCAGGTGCCAGGTGGCCCAGCTCATAAGCATTTGGAGCCAGGTGATGTGCTTGTGAGGGTGAATGGGGAAGTAAGTCCTTTGTTCAGATATGCAGACATGTATTTCAATGGATTTCCCTATTCTGATTATCCACAGCTGTCGGTTGTATAAAAAATAATTCTTTAAATCAATTCTCTGCAATGTTTATGTTATACATTATTGCATTCTATTTTAAAGCAATTTTCTGGGATGTTTAAGTTATTTATCTCTTGGATTTTTCCCCATTGTAATTAGTATTTGTTCAAATGGAAAGGTCTTCCTTACCTGTTGTTTTTAGCCTACACAGTCCTGGTTTCATATTTTTCTCTAGAACTTTCTTTACAGTGAAGATCGTTACAAACTATTGTTTGACAATATTGTTTTTGTGATTGTCTATATTAGGTGCTTCTCATGACTTCTCCAGATATTTTGACTTGTATAATTATCAGTTGTGGAATTTTTTTGTTCAAGATGCCAAATATTAATTTAAATCATTCAAAAGGAGTTTTTAAATCATTAGATTTCAAATTAGTTTCAGGTTGATTTTAAACACAAAAAAGTCAAAGCTCATAAAATTCTCAAAAAGAATATTCCACAGATAATTTCCAATAGGAGCAGATTTATTTAATAATTAAAGAACTTGTAAATTTTTTACGAAGGGAATTCATCGGGAAAAAAATGTAGGGATGTGAGTTATTTTCTTGCCTTATCATTTTTTTTTTTCCTTTCGCCGTTTAATTTTAGCTATTCAGCCCCAATAAAATGTAAAATAACAATGGAGTCAAATGATGTTGGTCTCTGTATTTGTCAATACTTTTGGTTTTAGTGTTCACATTTTGGTCGTTTATGCATATAATCTGTTTTTGGGTTTTTGGCATTCTACTGCAGGTCCTTACTCAGTTTCTGAAACTAGAGACTTTACTTGATGATAGTGTTGACAAGAGGATAAATTTGCAGATTGAAAGAGGTGGCACTTCCTTAACTGTAGAGTTAGTGGTAATATCTATTTTTTCATGTTCGGCTGGTTTGATTGATTGATAATTCTGAGTTTGCTTATTTTGCTTTTATGTTTAGCTGCCACTGATTTTATTTTCTTATCAACAATGCCTCAGGTTCAAGATTTACACTCCATAACTCCTAACTATTTCTTAGAAGTAAGCGGTGCAGTGATCCACCCTCTTTCCTACCAACAGGTTGATAATACTTTTATACTATATTTTTTTGTTGTAGTGAGTGAGGCAGCATTTGTATTATGTTTCCGTGTATCTTTTGTAAGCAGAAAACACTTCCATTTACAAAATCATCTGCCTAGGTCATTGCCTTCCCTTTTTTTCCATTGGAATCTGATGAACAAAAATCCTTTTTTGTGTGGAAAACAAATAAACATTTTTTTTTTCCTTTCGTTTTCATAACCGGATTGTTTTTAGTTTTTGTTAAGTTCCAGTTTCACATGGGCTAAGAGGGGGAGGGTAAAATTGTCATCGAATACAGAAAATAAATAGACATGAACAGGGAGGAAAGGGATACAGCACTGATCTCTCCAAGAAGTCAGAACTTGAGAGGTAAACCCTCCCTTCCTGCTTTCTCTCTCTCTTCCCCCATTTCCTATCCTAATTTTTCATGGGATGCCCAAATTAGGTGGTGGTTCTGCAACTAAGATTTTGAGAAAGGTAAGACTCCCCTTCCTACTTTCCTATCTTCTCCTCTTCCATCTCACTTCCTTTGTCTTCTTTCTCCCATTTCCCATTTGTATTGTACAACGCAATCGGGAAGAGATTTTCCAACGTAGAGATAAGTTCCCTCTACTCTTCTTCCTCTTGTCTGTCTTCTGTGGTTGTCAAGTGTTGCTTAGGTGGCAATGAGGTTTTTTGAGTTCACATTTTGGATTTATATCCCCTAACTACCTGAACATTCAGATTTATATCCCCTAACTAACAGGGATATCCGCTTAGATCAGCTTCAGCTCCGATTAATAGTAAAAAAATAAGGATACTTCCGATGATACTTGCAATAGCTGCATTTTTAGACATGTATTTGTGTATTTGATTCGAGGCTTTTTTTTCCCCCACTACTTAACAACATCAAGGGGGTCAAAATGAGGATCTATAACAAGACTTGGCTTGAGAATTAACATTCGATATTGGTTCAAGGTGACCAGTCACCAAGTTCTTTAGTTGCCTAGACTTGAAACCCAAACGTGGAAAATGGAGAAAGAATAGAGAAATTGGGGGGAAATAAGAGAAGGAAATCCATGGAAAAAGGGAGGTGGAGGCCAGAGGGGTGAAGGAAAAAGAGAAAGAAAAGTGAGAAAAGAAGAGGAAGAAGCCACTGCAGCAGCAATCAGTGCTTTCACCAGTAAAGGATAGCTGCGGTGCCACTGTCGTTGCCGCCAACGACTGGAGGAGAAGAAAACAACAATTCAGCATTTGGAGGAGAAGAAAACAACAATTCAGCATTGAAAGAGGAGGAAAGATAGCAGTAAGCTAGCAACTGCTGCCAATACTGTGCTGCTGCTTGCAGAAGAAGGCTGCAGCCGCCACAGTAGCAGCAACTGGCAGTGAATGAGGGAGGAGGTGAAGAAGAAACAAGAAAAAGGAGAAGGGGATGTATCTGTTCCTTGTTCCTTGCCTTCGACTTAAAATCTTTCATCCACGGTTTGAGCAATCGGATCGGCTGCTGCTGATTAGGCTCTGAATTGGCCAATTTAGCCGAGCCGATCCGATCTGATCCCGATTCCTTGAACCATGCATCTTCTTTTGTATTCTTATTTTTTTGTGATCGACATTGATGTGAGCGTGGGACTTTGGAGAGGGCGAGAGGTTGGATATCTTGAAAAGAGAGATAGAAGGGGGTAAAAATGTGATAGAATGAATCAAGGACCATGGCTTAAACTGTGTACCATAACTAAAAACTATAGAATCATTTTAATACATGATTTTATAATGCAGCATTGAAGACTTATTCAAGGAGGAAGAAGAAAGGGGTCGACCAGGCCTAGTCCCTAGGCCCACGATTTGGCTTTGATGGAGTTATTTAGTTTCTAAATTTAGCATTATTTAGTTTCTAAATTCAGTAGTTTAATTTCCTAGTTTCTAATTCCAGTTTTAGTAACTAGATGTTATTTAGTTTCCTATTTCAGTTTTAGTAACTATGAAGAGTTTCTAATTTGTAACCACCCCATCATTATTATAAATAAAGGAGAGGGCTCTCACATTGCCCACGATTTTCATAAACAAAATAATGCTGCTGCGTTGCTCCTCTGTGAGTGTTCTTTGTGTTTGATCAAAGAGAAGGGATTGGTGTGTGATCCATTCGACTCCTTGCGGTGGGAAGCGCAGGAGGATCTTCTTCAAGTATTCTTCTTTTATTTTCTAAGGTATACAAGGTGTTCAAGTGCTGGTCTGCTATCACAGGTATTTAGATCAATCCTTTGTTCAGTTCTGTCTAGCTATAGAGGCCTTTGTGAGGGAATTTCAGTTTCTGCCCAGGCCTATCCCTTTATCGGTTTTGGCTGATATTTCAACCTAAGGTTCCCCTCACCTAAGGAGGAACTCGATCTCTATCTGATGCCCTTCTGTGCTTTGAGTGTTGAGTTATAGAAAATCTCTTTCTTTTTGTCTTTTAGTGAGATTTTCAAGCAAGTACTGAAACCGATGGGAGTTACTGTGCTCTTATGATTTCTGTACTTTCCCTGGGATATTTTATTATTGGTTGGGCTATAGAGGATCCTTTTCAGCCTCTGGTTTATTCCTACTTGGCTTATACTAATCTGTCCTAAGTAGTACTGGTTATTGAGATCGATAGCCTGCTGGTTTGCTTTATATTTTGCTGGTCTGATTTTATTGGTCTGTGCTGGTTGGTATCTGGTTGTTCTTTGATTATAAAGTCCTGCAGTTGGGATTAGGTTGCTTGTCAATCCTAGTTCTATATTACTTTATTTGAGATTAAAATTTCTTTATTTTGTACATTAGTCTTTTCACCTTGTTAAGTAAAGGGAACCGAACTTCTTATCTTACAGAGAAGGCCCTCTTTGAATTTAGAAGTTAAACTATTGATTTGAAAATCAATTATTTTACAGCTAAACCCCCCATTTTTATAAACAACGCCTAGTTGACCAGGTGAGCCCGGACACTGTCTAGGCTTGCCTGCCTGCCTGCCTGCCATGACAACTATGCTGGCTTCCCCTTCTCTCCCATTTCCCCTTCCATTTTTTTGCCGAATGTCTGAATTGGGTGGAGGCATAAAGCTGTAACAGTATTTAGTGACCTTCTCTTTCTCTCTCTCTCTCTCTCTCTCTATATATATATATATATATATATAAGAAAATCTTGTTGTAATCAAGGTTGGTGAAAAAAAGTTGTAACCTTACATTTTTGCACTTTAGTATAACACTATTTTTTTAATATAAAAATTTTCATTTCACGTGCCTACTCGAAAAACGTGCAACTTTTAAAAATGACATGATGACACATCACTTTCAAATTATTTGAAAACCCTTTTTTACACCTACATTAAATAACTTTTGTAAATAAGAAAAGGGGCAATCAAAAGAAGGTTATATATATATATATATAAATATGTGTGTGTGTGTGTGGCGCTTTACACAGTAAGGGTGTATGTGCAAATGCACGTGTGGTCATATGTTGAGCCTGGGAGAGAAACTCAGAAAAGAGAGATCAGTCTTGAAAGTCAATTAATTTGTCCCTTAGCCATATTCTCTTATGAACTGATCCGTCATGGATATATTCTCTTATGAACTGATCCGTCATGGATATATATATTAAATCTATATATCCTTGTTTTGTAAATTCTATTCTCGTTGTCATATGGCATAGAAATGAATTCAAATGGAGGCTGTACATTTGTATATTTTTGAAAATTATGTGTATTCGACTAATTGGTCTATTCCATTGGATATCAAGTCCAATATTACCATCTAGGCTTGGGTTGCCAATCTTTATGCCAATCTTTATTTTCGTATACACAGACATAATTATATATGTATGTATTTATAAATTGCAAACAGGGGTTTGGGGGAGAGAGCCATTCTTGGGGTGAGTTGAGGATATTTTGATCCATAAAAATTACTATGGGTTCTAAAATACTAGAAATGATGTTTTTCTCAAGTGGAAAAGTACACCAATCAATCAAAACATTATTCGCTTTCAAAATTTTCTGGAAAACACTACGAGACAGTTTAGTATGGAGTTTTGGTTGTTGCAACCACTGGCAATGTTATAGCAGACGTGGATGATTAAAATGAAACTGCACTGCCATCTTCAGATTCGCTTTCAGAACTGTCCTATACTCCTATTAGAATATTTTATTGTGGGTATGAGTATGACTAACCAAACGAATACTATATAGACTGATTAAAGATTATGTGGAAGGGAAACAATTGTATTGGAATCTCTTTATCATATTGGATGGGACATTCTGACCCCTATTGTGATTTGAGTTAATTTATAATATTATCTAACAAACACTGTTTTTCTTTGTCTTTCAAAAAATTGTCTAATTTGACATGTTTTTGTGTTTCTGTTTTTCTGTGCATAAAGGAAACAAGTAAAAACATATCCCAGTGCTGCCTGAATTTTGCAGAGACATGCCTTTTGGTACTTAGAAAAATTTCCAACCTCAAAACACATGTTTCTCCTCAGTTGAAAATGGGTCTCTCAAATAAAAGCACTTAGTACTTTTTGCATGTAGCACGTTGTCATGTAGAAAAGTGCTTTCAATATAGCTTGGATATCTTAGATATTGGTTTTGTCTGTTGTATTCGTTTTTGTTACTGAAATCCAAA
This sequence comes from Macadamia integrifolia, assembly GCF_013358625.1. Classification (NCBI taxonomy): domain Eukaryota; kingdom Viridiplantae; phylum Streptophyta; class Magnoliopsida; order Proteales; family Proteaceae; genus Macadamia; species Macadamia integrifolia. The sequence goes on along the minus strand of NC_056561.1, from coordinate 2,901,411 downwards.
TTATATATGGTTTCATAGCCTCAAATTCTCATTTATATGAAACAAAATCTTGACGAAGTCAATTAAAGATTTGTAGCTTGTTTTACCCATTAAGTGCTTAATTTTGTCATGGTTTAAACCATTTTCAGAAGAATTCTTTCTTGTCATGTGATTTACCAATGCTTTTTTCTCTCCATTATTGTACAGGCTAGAAATTTTCGTTTCAACTGTGGTCTTGTTTATGTTGCAGAACCTGGGTGAGTATATTCTAGTTTATTTTCAAAGCCAACTTATGTTACTTTCTTTTCTAGATCCTTTGTGTGTACATATCTTCCATGTATTGCTAAATGGTTCACCTCAACATATCTTCGATATATTCTAGTTTAATTGTATGTCATTATGTAAGCATAAATTATTAATTGTCAGAAGAAAACACATTATTGTTAATTGCTCTCTTGAGGTGAGAGTTAGACCTGAAACAATGAAGTCTTTTCCTTATACTTGATTCAAGAATGGTTAATTCTAGTAAAGGCTTTAAATGCCAAATAATAACTGTTCATATTTACTGTAGACAAGGGTACTCTAATAGTGTTAGATAATATGAAAAAAGGGAGAACCCATCTGAGAAACAAAAGGAGTTACTCTGTTTCTGGATTTTGGGGCCTTTTGTTGATACAATAAACTTGCACCCATGTGCAGATCATATTATTTATGATTATGATCAGCTTTCAGAGAAGGGGAAATAGGAAATATTATAGGAAAAGAAGTTCATACTGGGACATGTTACAGTATGTTAGCCTAAACATGCTGGCATGTTTCCATTTTCACTCATGAAGTTGTACCATAGTTATCAAGGCGTCACCTAGGAAATAAGGCAGTCCAGCCTGGACTGGCGCCTTGGTTGCCTAAGCAACGAGGCATCGCCTTGATTTTTTGCCTTCCTCCCTTGTCTTGGGTCACCTTACGCCTTGGTAACCTTGAATTGCGCTGAAATATAGTTATTGGTATTTTGATCATGGCAACTGAATTATCACTTTGGCCATATAAAATGTTTATTAGTTCTGTCCACAATCTGCCAACCTATTCTAAAACTTGTCTCATAATAGAAACTATATTAAGCGAAATCAATCCTACTTTATTTTTCTTAGATATTCTATAGGTGGAACTATAGGCATGGTATATGCTAAGAATATTTTTCTTTTATGCACTTTTTAAGTTTGTGTTGAGGATATTTAAAAAGGGCGAGGGTTCTCTACGCAAGCAGCATAGTGGAGAGTATCAATGAGGTGTTGCGGAATGGTTTTGTACATATGAGGGTAGATGCCATTTTATATGAGGAGGGAAAGGATAGAGGGTGCTAGCATGCCCTTCCTTGGTGGCTCAGGCCTCAGAGAACCATTTCTCATTCCAAAATACATAGGGTTTTTGCATGGTTCAAGATCTCCCCTTAGCTGAGATCTCGCTATTAACTTATTTTTTTGGCTTGGCAAGATGAGAGCACATGTGCTATATAAAATGTACAATATCTCAGTCGAGATCTCGTTGAATATCTCGATCTCGACTCGAGACCAAGTCACATGGTGTATATACATAATTTTGACCCTCAACTCGACATAACTTGATTTCTCTCGCCTATCTCGCCCAGCTGTGAAGAAAAAAAATGAGCTTTTGATAATTTTTCTTGCCAAATCTTTCCTCTACAATGTAGATTAACAACTTCAACACTTGGAGATTGGAGATTATCACTTCATCATCAACCTTTGGAGATTCTTTTCTTATCAAGAACAGTTTTAGGTAAAAGCAACTTCTCGAAACCATTTTTTTCATAGAAACATTGTCAATAGTTTGCTTTTATTGTGGAATAGCTTAGGGTGAAGGGTCCGAAGAGTCCAAGGATTAAAGTATCGGTATCGGTTGTCATATCGGTTGGCCAAAATTAAGATACGTATCGGAGGGTATTGTATCGTATCGGAGATACACCAAGATATGCTAAAGATACACACATAAATGGATAGGAAACATTTTTTTAAACACTTTTGCACAAAGAATTCTTTAAAAAAAGCTATTGATAACATGTATTATGCATAAACACTAAATTGAGGGTATTGCACTAAGAATTCAAGGTTTGTAGTCGTCCTATAAATATAAAATCCTTGTTCCCAACCTTGATTTCCACTTTAGTTAGAGAGAAATATGGCTGGCTACAACTTTGGAACAAAAACCCCTAAAAAAATCGTGTTTTTCTGAAAAATTACCCATCTTGGCCATTATATGACCGTAGCGCACTGTATCGGTACATACCGATACGTACCTATCTATATATACTGATACGTATCGATAGGTACCGATACAGTATATATCGATAGGTACCGATACATACCGAAACGTACATTTCACCTCAATTTTATATTTTCCATAGAGTCATTTCGGTGCGTATCGTATTGTATCGATGTGTATCAGTGGTGCATTGATGCATATCGGTATGTATCGTAGGATATATATCGATACGAAAGGATTTCAAAAATTTCATGTATCGTATCGGTATCGGAGATACTTTAAACCATGCCGAAGACTACCTACATAGGATCCGAGGTCAAAGTATCATTTTGGGTTTGATTTAAAAAAAAAAAGAAAAGCTGAGGTTTCCGCTATGTTTAGAAGGCCTAAAATAGGGTAAATGACAAGTTTAAGGGGCTAAAAAGACAATATGGCTACCGAGACTAACCATTGAGATGACCGGGGAAAAAAATACTAGATCTCGGCAAGATCTCGCCAAATCTAAGTAGCTTGGCCCAGTGAAACCTAGGGAGAGATTGAGCTCTTAAACCTTGGGTTTTTGCCAACATTTTAAAGTTGAAAATCGCCCGTACAACCAAAAATTAAGTTTGTTCTTAGACTGGGGGTTTGAATTTTTATCCTTTTAGAATTTGATTAAACTATTTTTATTGGATTCAAATAGGGGGTATTTGCTTATTTATAAATAAATCTTAACATTTACTTAAATGATATTTGTCGTAAGTGTTGCGCCTTGCAATAAGGCGCCAATGCAATCAGGCGGCAGTCACTCAGACTCCAACTAGGCCGCTTGGACGCGTAGGCGATGCCTTGACAACTATGTGCCCAATGCACCGATAAATAGTCCGTAGGACGTCAACTATTGGTTTACCAAAACATGTGATGTAACATTGCAACAAATAGGTTCTCTTAGGTCAAAGGTCAAGTGACGGGTGCGAATCTCATCCTCACACAAATGCGAGATTCTTACTGGATTCTTTTCTATACACAGTATGTGTATTAACAGTTATGCATTGAAATCACATTCCTAGTAGCATACACATACAATATGACAACCATATGAACAAGATGTCCAATCCCATCTTTAGTCGAGTTTTGGGTGAAAACTCATGGAACTTACAATCCCAATAAATTAATGTCATGCATAAATAAAAATAAAGACTTTTATTAAATGAACAGGGTTTAATGAACATGCATATCCAAAAATTATCTATGTGGCTTGGGTATCCAATGGAAAGTTAAAGTGGTCTTGAAACTTTAGTCATCTCTCTTGCTTGATACTAGGCCAGTTAGGGTGGGGGAGGATGATATTTAGGAGGACAACTTAGGGGTGCGCTTGGTCCAACTGTAAGGTCCGAATGTTGCGACATGGTGAAGCGATTGAAACATCCTCTCGACATTCTTGGGGTAAGGCTGCATAATTCTCGTCCCCCCCTTGGACCTCGCACATGCGGAAGCCTCGTGCACTGGGTACACCCTTTTTTTTTATATCAGCTATGAGGAAAGACAGGAAGAGTAGAATCTTTGATGACAGGAAGAAGAAGGTACATTTGTAAGATCTGCTTATAATAATTTTTTTGGCAGGTAGTGAAAAGGAGTTTCAATGTCGTTTATGTTTCCTTCATGTCCTGTTAAGATAGGCTTATCCAAGGTTTTAAGTATCCTACCATATCCACCGATACTAACCAATACATATTGTATATTCGTATCTTTAAGATACCTTAAGATACTGATACGATGTGAAACTGATACGATACCTAAATATTTATTGGTATTAGTACATGTAAGAAACCTCATCCTTTATATATAATTAATTCAATGCTCTTGTCTCGTCATACTTTGTTATCCTTTTAATACATGATATATTTTATAGATAGCTTAATTTTACTGTTTTATGCTTCAAAACTATATTCTACATATATCCTAAGCATTTCCATATGTTTTTTGACCATTTCCGTACTAACTTTAGCATATCTTGCATCTCTCTGATACGATATGGTACGTCTCTTAAAATCACCCTCCCGATACGATATCCGATGCCAATACTTTAAACCTTGGACTTATTAATAAGGCCCTAAATGTATTCCTCTTTGTAGCCTAATCGCACTCCAAATTGGCCTAATTATCTGTCCATCAAGATGTGTCTTTCTTGATTAGTATCTTTCCTTGATTTTCTCTCGTGTTCTCTATATATCATGAGCAAATTGGTGTTTTTTAAGAGCACTGAAATACATTGATTTAATACCATTTCTTGAGGATATTAGTTTGCCCACTTGCTTTGCGTTAAATTTGTAGCGGATGGCTTAGCTGAACTTCAAAGTGCAGATATATGCTCTATAGAGCAGGAGTTCCTCGGCATGCCATAATAAAGAAGTTTGCAGGAGAAGATATATCAACACTTGATGAGCTGATCTTGGTTTCAAGTAAGTTGTCTAGGGGTGCTCGAGTGCCGTTGGAATATATAAGCTACATGGATCGGCATCGGAGCAAGGTATGTGATGATTTACAAAGGAACAAGCTACAAATGTTACAAAATGAAGTTGTTACTGTTATTCCCCTCCACCCCCCCCCCCCCCCAAAGGAAAACATGATCAATTGGAAGACACAACAATTGCTTCATACCTGCATGAGATTTGCCTTAATTATTCTTTGTTATGAGATAAATGGTTTAATAATTTTTGGAGAATGGGCTATGCACTAGAGAATAGAACTCTGTTTCAGTTGTCTCCTTTTTTCCTCTTATTGTTTTCTCTTTGAATTGTCTAGCATGTATGGGATAGTTCAGATACAGTCTTGTGGACATTTTTAATATCTTTTATTGATTACTATTATCTTAGAAAGTGAAGGGTTCATGTAACCAATATGAATGATCTTGTTTTAAAACAAAATGACTTTAATTAAAATTGAATGGTGAAACAAGGTTCGTGTAGCTGGCCCGTTTAGTTGGGATAAGGTTTAGTTCTGTTGAGTTTAGTATCGAAAGGCAAAAGGTGGGGGGTTGTGGGGGCTTCTATGGTGTAGTATTTTTATGATAATGTCATGTACTTCAATCTATCCTCACTACACTTGCCCCTGGTACCACTTTATATAGCCCATTTTATGTCGACATCTTACTTAAATCTTTAAGCTTATATGTTCTACAATGGTTGCAGTCTGTCCTGGTTACAGTTGATCGGCATGAATGGTATGCTGCTCCCCAAATATACACTCGTGATGATAGTTCTGGGTTATGGACAGCAAGACCTGCATTGGCTCCTGGGTCCCTACTTTTATCTTCAAGCATCAATGGTGGCAGATTGGCTAGTGGGACAGTTGCATCAACAGCTGGTGAAGCTGTTATGGTAGAACAAATACATCAAAACAACAGCAAAGGGTGTACAGATGGCTTAAATACTATGGAGACTAGTTATGAACATGCACAGGTGTTACATTCTCGGGAAGAACCAAATGTTGAAACCAAGAAGCGGAGAGTGGAAGAAAATTCATTTGTGGATGGTGCTATTATTACATCAGACTGTTCAATGCAAGAGCCTACAGAAGAAAAGTTGGAGGACCCGAGAACCTTGGAAAACATTGGCGTCGGAGAGGATCAATCAGCAGTTGCTTCTAATGCATCCATAGCTGAGCGAGTGATAGAGCCTACTCTCGTAATGTTTGAGGTGGGAATGTTATCTCTTATATTATGTGGAGTATTTATCATTTCCTTGATCTGCAATGTAGCTGTGACTGTATGTTTTATCTCTGTTAAATCATTTCTCAGAAACATGTTAAATGACAGAAATATGGGGAAATCTCGGGCTGGGTGGGTTGTTGCACTAGTCATTTTCTCTTGGTGATAGGATTAGGACTTGCTGTTATGTGGGTCCTATCTAAGAGATTCACATAAATAGATATCAGCTTTGTCAGGTTTTCAAACTGTGGATCTTTTGATGATTTAATTGAATGCTTTAAACTAGTTAAAATAGTTTAAAAATAAAAGCACTCCAAGAATTAATATTTTGGTATGTGATTAGAAATCATCTATTCATGCTGATTTTTGTGTGTGCATATTCTTAATGGTGAGACCTCTTCACGTGTAGGTCCTGATCTTCTAAACATGTCATGCATTGCATCTTATTGGGGCCCCATATCTGTTTACATGTTTGGTGCACCTGAGACATGGAAAATATGTATTTTATGTTACTTCATAGAGAAAGGTAAAGTATGTACTTTTTCTATGAGTAGAATTGTAGAACATTGGTAGGTTTCATCTCTTCAGTCTTTGTGGCATTTGGTTATATGCTGGATATAATTAGTGTTGTAACCCATAGTTTTTAAGGCGCTGGTAAGGCGACGCCTTAGCAGCGCCTAGGCGCTAATGCGGTCTAGAGATGGTAAGGCAGTGCTCCGCCTTATGTGAAGTGGTGCCTTATGTGTTTTTTTTTTTTTAAACACATTTTAAAATTACTTGATGAAGATTCGAAATATAGATTTTTTATTGGTAGGTGTATGGTTTTGTTAACACTTGAGATGTATGGGATTAGCTTTACTCCACCAAAAATAGCCAAAACAAACAAAACAAAAACCCGATTCACAAATAGGGTTTGGATTTTGTCAAGGGTTTTAAGAAAGGGCTTTGAGAAGGAATCAAGGAACAAGGAAGAACCACTGATCCAGGAAACCATTTTGCTCCTGTAGCGGTGAGCTTCATTCACTTTATTGATTTGTTTTCTTGATGAATATCTTACATTGGTATAATATGAATCTTTAATATTTATTTAACATATGAGTAATAGGATTCAACTAGGATTTGAGCCAAATAGATTGGTTTTATAAAAAAATTACACAGGAACGCTTTAGTCGATAAGGCGACGCTTTATGCCCGCCTTATCGCTAAGGCGCTCCGAAAGACTCTCAAACGCCTCCGTCGCCTTACCGCCTTAAAAACTATGTTGTATCCGGAGTCAATCGAGTGAGGAGCTTAGTCCTTTTGCAATTTTATTTATTCCTGTGATGTACTTGGGCTTACCATTGGGAGATAATCCCATGTCTCAGTTTTTGGGACGCATTGCTGGAAAGGTTTTCCAAAAATTTGGCATCTTTGAATATAATTACTTTTCAATAGGAGGAATAATTACCCTTGACAAATCCTCATTTGAAAATCCCTTGGTCTTTTACATGTCTTTGTTTAGGATTCTGAAAAAGGTTGCTGGGAAAATAGAAAAGACCATTAAGAATTTCTTGTGGGAACCTGGGGATAAAGAAGGGGCATGTCATTGATTGGGAAGCGGTTAGTTTACTTGTTGAGGAGGGGAGCTTGGGATGGGGAATGTTCCTCTTTGCAGGCCAAGTGGTTGTGTGAGGTTCCCAATGAACCACATGCTCTTTGGCACAAGTTAATAAAATCAAAATATAGGATGGAGATGGAGAGATGGATACCCTATAGGAAATAGGTCACCTTTAGAGCCCCTTAGAACAAGCACAAGTCACCTTAAACCTATTTTCCTGGTTTGATGTGGGCAATGTGGGGAGAGAGTGAGATTTTGGGTGGACTTTTGGTGGAGGGGAAATGCCAGTTAAGGATATATTCCCTGGATTATATCCCTACCAATGGAAAGAACTCTAATAGGATATGTATGGTCATGTAACTGCTGGTGGCATATTCAGGAGTTTCTACTACATAAGAGGTCTAAGAAAGAGGGATGATAGGGAAAGCCTTAGGGAAGAAGGGAAGATCTAGAATAGAAGGGGAAGGAAGAGATCACACAATCAGACATTGCAAAAATACAACCAGGGAGGGAGAAATCGCATAAAGGGGGGGGGGGAATCATACACAACCCCAAGGCTCTCAAACATTGACTCAATTCATCATTCTTCAAATCTCATAAATTAGATTACATTAGCTCCTTTGTATAAAGAGGGCAGACTAGCAATCATAACCTAGCTAGGAGATTCCAAGTAGAACTAGACTAGAACTCCAACATGGAGTAGGTAACTAATTAATCATTCACTAATAGGGAAACTGTTTGAGATTTTAAAATGTAACCGCAAGCGTACAGATCAGTGTAGCTACGGGTCGGACACAGGGAGAGCAACCACTTTATTTTTTTGCTTCTTTTAATAATGCAAAGTGAACCGATTAATGATTGTGATCTAATTCTAATTACCGTCCTAAACATATGTATCTAAAATAACGTCCTAACCATTCGTCATCTAAGAATTTAAACACGCAAGCCACACAATTAAAATTAAATAAATAAATAGCTGAAAATAAACACCCCACGCAATTAAAAAGCAATGAAGGAAAAAAAATGCTGAAATAAAAATAAAGTAAAAGAAAGGGGATAAAGCTAGAGAGAGACTCACAAGTAGGTTTCTCTACTTAGCCCAAGGGATGCATCATAATATGAGCTTCCCTACTTGACCAGAGAGTCGCTCTTATAAGGGTTATTTTACTTGGCTTTAGGGAAAGGGAGACAATTAAAATAAAAACAATAAAATGATGGTTCTGTGGCTAGGAGGGGCAAAACTAACACATACACTAGCTATGAACCTTGAGGGAAAGGGATAGCAATAATGTAACGACTGAAATTAAAATCCTAAATTAAGAAAGAAAGGATAGTCAAAAGAGGGAATGAGAGGGGGGAGAGAAGACTACTGAAGGGGCCTACGTCCTTGAACTTCATCCCTTGAACTGAAAACTTGATCGATTTGAGATACTACCAGTACTAAAAACTAGATCTGGAATAAACCAAATCTGAAATTTCTAGTACTAGAGAAAACAAATCTAAAGAAAAAAATTGAATTTGAAAGACATGCTTCATAGCTTGTTCTTGTCATCGAGAACTAAGCCTAGAACTAGAACTTGAAAATTACAACTTCAATTGTTTAAACAATAAAAATAAAAGACTGAATCAAAAACAAAAGTGTTTGCATTAATTGAATAAAAAGAACTTACAAAAGTGTTTAAAGCATAAACCTAGAACTAGAGCTAGAGAAAGAGAAAACTAGAGAAAGAGATAGAGCAATTAAGAAAAAACCCTAGAAGAAGAATGAAGTGGCTCCTCCCCTTGTGTTAAATCTATTATATAGAGAATGGGGGAGGGAAGCTAACGATTTTAGCTTCTAAAAAAAAAAAAAGTTTTTTTTTTAATCTTGTTGATGAAGTGGAGAGAAGAGAGAAAACGTGTGGAGAGAGATCTCCCACGATTTTTCTTGCCTTTTACTTCCTATTTTTTTTCCTTTTTTCTATTTTTCTCTCTTCTTACACAAGAAACCCCCTTTGGCCGATTTTTCTTGCTTGGATTTGGACAATATTCTATTTTAATGGGAAATTTCATCCATGCCCTTGTCTTTTCTTTTATTTTTTTCTTCTGTCCTATTTTTTCTCTTTATTTTCTCTCTTCTTCAAACTTGCGTACAACCATCTTGGCCGACCTCCTTTAAGTGATGAGTAGGAGAGAAAATCTTCTTAAAAAACCCTCAACAAAATGGCAGCTAAGAGGTTTGAACTTGAGACCTCCTAATAAGCAAGGGATTTTACACACCACAACTCACCAACTACGCTAGGTAGTTGTTGTTACCAAAAACAAATCTTCAATCACTTAAGGATGTGGTCCATCGATCTTTGTTGGCATTTGGAATATTCCTTATACCCTTGGGACAACTGCAGATGGGCTAAGAATAATCAATTGTACGGTTGACCAAACGAATGTGTACTTGCAATTGAACACGTCCATCTTACTCAGAATTTCGTCCTCTTCGCAACCATGAAAAGAAATAGGATATCTTTACGTGTAAAATTGGAGATATAGCGCCTGATAGTCCTTAAGACTTTGAAAATATAAAACCTGCAAAAAGAGAGTAAAACCTAAGGTAGCTCCATTCTAAATATGTAAAATGCATGTTTTACTACACTAGATTTCACACATAAATGTGCTCATCAGAAACCTAAACTGACTAAAAACTAAAATAACAAAGGAAATAGACTCAAAACAGGACTCTAACTAAGTTAATGAATTAAATCCCGTTTTTCTATTTTCTACCTATATTTTAGGCCAACTAAAATGGTCCATTCAAAGAAAACCCATGGGATCAAAGGCCTAACACATACATAACCTAATACAAGGCTTATTTGCAATAAAATAAGCCCATTAAGTGACTTATCTACATCAAGGGATCTAGGACAGATTGCGGAATTTGCTTGATTCCTTATATAATGAGATTCACGACAAGTGGTATGGACTTTGACTAGCGATAGCATTTTCCCCCCTCCCAAATCCTTATTTATTCCACTGTGTTACATTTTCTATGCAGATGACAATGAGAGCCCCCATGGTTTATTATCCTTATAGGCTAGTTGAGAATCAAAAGTCCACTGAGATGTAAGGCGTTAGGTTGGGAATGTGGCACGAAATGCTGCTTACCTCTGGTTACTTCGAAAGAGAAGAACAGGATGGTCTCTATCTCCTCAAAGTATGTTTTATGTGAACGGGAGAAGGTGAATCCGTGGCCATCTATTTCTTTATTTCTTCTTTGCTAGATTGGTCTGGTTTCACTTCCTCACGTTGTTTAAAATATAATAATATATGAAGAACAGGATGGTCTCTTATCACCTCAAGACTGTTTCAATGAGTTCAACATAGTGATATAGAAAATCAAGACAAGATTGGCTAATGGGGCTATGGTGGAAAAAATATTTCATAAACATTGCTGCTGACCAACAATTTAGAGACTGGAGCCCATTGATATTCTCTAGGGAAATAGTGAATAGGCCAGCAATTCAATTGCAGCCTCCTCCGGAAGGAATGATTAACATGAATTTAGATAGCTGTTTGTTCCCTCGGACCGTCAGCTATGTTGGTATCATAAGAAGAGGTGATGGTTTAGTTGTTCAGGTCTGATTGGTGGGACTCTCAGAGCAAAGTTATAGGCTCAAACTGGTTTGAAGATGCCAGAGAGGAAAGGTTTTTATCAACCGTAGAGGGCGATTTACCTAATTTGATTTAATGGGTGCGAGATCAAGTGAAGAACCATGGTGATACAATCATTACATCGGATCTGTTCAATCATTGGCATCACGTATGTAAATCATATTTCAGAGGAACCCAAGGACTACTAATAATGTTGCAAAGGGTTGTGAACCAAGATATGTTTTGGAAATGTCATTTCATTGTGAAGTGAGACTATAGAAATGAGACCATCTTTTTTGGTTTAGCTTTGATATTTATATTATATGGTCTCACAAGTCATAAGGCTCTATTTTGTTGTTGTTATATCATGACCCTGTAATATCTTTCCTTTATCATCAATAAAATTGGTACTTACAAAAAGAAAAAAGAATAATAAAAGAAATGTAGTGTTAAACCTGTTTTTGAAATCGTTTTGCTCCAAAACCGTGCCCATCTTTTGCATCTTTAACTGTCAACTACTTCCAAACTTACTATATTTTTACAAAAATGTTGGATTCTTTGTTCTTCACCCCCCCTTTTTTTATTATATATATTAAGTTTAATGTTACTTAAACAGTGCACTTGACCATTTTACATCCAGTAGATTGGCTCTTGTGAGACCTTTTAGGATGCTAGTACTGCCACTGAATAGTGCTTCCCCCTCCACAAAGGCGGTGATGATTTCATTTGCTAACACTAAAGACTGTAAACTATGTAGTACAAATTTATGTTCAAATTCTACTCGGTACAAGTTTCTGTCAAATTGATTGTTCAACTTTTCAAATTGTTGGTAACATCGTCAAAGTCTAAAAATAAGCGAGGAGAGCAAGTGCAAAACAGTCAAATTGGTGGTCTATTTGGCACCATATTGTTGATTGCTTGACTGATGTGAATAGGAGGAAGGTAATGGAAACCACTTGGCATACAAAATTGTAAAGAAGTTGAGCGGCCAGGGATTGTTAGTGAGGTAAAAACTGACCTTGTTAAAAGATATCTGAGAACCTGATAAAGCATCATTCCCTCCCTTAATTTTAGTTGATCAACTGAATACTTGCACCTTGTGAAAAACCAGGACACTCACAGAAGCTTTTGTCCTTGAATAAATAAATAAGGTGAAAGTTCTCCGTTACCCCCTGAATTAGTGTAAGTACTATCATTGAGATTCATGGACTTGACCCGTTGTTGGCATCTTTGGACCAAGGAATTGTTGAATATGGCATTTTTAGGAGGTGTCAAGCTGTATTATAGATTGCGTAGGCAAGCCGCAATTGAGCCAAGTAACCCCGAAAATCTCTCTCTCATGCATTATTGTTTGTTCTTACCAAGAAATCATCAAAACTTCTTCTAGCATCCTCTGAAGACACCCTGTGACTAGTATTCAATTTTGATGGGTTCCCATGGTTTACATTAGGACTAATCTATGAAAGGATGCATCTTTATGCTAAATTTTTTTCCTAGTGTGATCAAATGGATAAAATGTATTCAATAAATAACCTTTACTCAAGTCTCAATCTTATGAGGATGCTATCTCAGTGCACACACCCGATATTGCAAACGTTGGGCCATGAAACATGTGCATCAAACTCTGAACCATAAAACCAAGAAGGATTTATCCCCTGCCCAAAGGTTTTTCAAGAGGTTGTCCTGCCCCCACCTAAAGCACTTAACAAACCATATGGCACATTTTGTCACCACCATGTTAAAGTTTCACTTGTTTTTCTTTAACATCATTCATAATAGTTTCAAATTATTGACCTCTCATTTGTATGTTGGCAAAGTTTTCGAGTTATCATAATGTTGTCATGCTTTGTATATAGCTGGTTAGCATCATCCATTTATGCTCATACAAGTTATGGTAAAAAATGCAGGTGCATGTGCCATCATCGTGTATGGTTGATGGTGTTCACTCACAGCATTTTTTCGGGACTGGTGTTATTATATATCATTCTCAGCACATGGGATTGGCCGTGGTTGACAGGAACACTGTAGCCATATCTGTTTCCGATGTGATGCTGTCATTTGCTGCATTTCCGGTGGAAATTCCTGGGGAGGTAAATTGATTTTTTTTTGGTGAATATAAGGCTTAGTTGAGTTGAGTTGAGTTGTTTGGTAATCATGCAATTAAAGAGCAACCCAGTGCACAAGGCTTCCGCTACTGCAGGGTCTGGGAGGGGCAAATGTATGCAGGCTTACCCCCTGCTTCGTAGGAGAGGCTGTTTCCAAGTTTTGAACCTGTGACCAACAGGTTGCAATAGTGCAAATTACTCGTTGCACCGCAGGCTCACCCACTTTTGGTAATAATGTCCAATATTTAGCTCACTTCTAATTTGGCATTGTAGGTGGTTTTCCTTCACCCAGTTCACAATTATGCTCTTGTTGCATATGATCCTTCTGCTCTTGGAGCTGCTGGTGCCTCAGCTGTACGTGCTGCAGAACTTCTTCCTGGTGAGTTTGAACTCTTATTGAAGCCCAATTTATATAATACATTGCGTTTTTCTCTAGTTCTAGAATGTCCTCCTCTCTTTAATATAGCATGAGCTCGTCTCTCAAACTCAAACTTAATGTTTGTCAGATACCTGGTAAGAGTTGCAAAATATCGAGTTTTCAAAAACTAATATCTTAGTCTTACCCTAAACCCCCATTGGACCTCTTATGGAAGGGATCCCTCTTCTTAGTGGTTCTTTCTTACCGCTGGCCTGCTGTGTATCATAGGTTGAAGAAGATGAGACTCCTCCTAAATAGCACATATGACCCTCTCTTATAATATTTGCAAACAGGCCCTCGTCTCTTAAATTGATGTTCAAGAGTTCATTCTTTCTTATTGTTATTCCGAGAAATACTCCCTCTTCAATCAATTGATTTCAGTTGACCCCCAAACCCTATTTTTGTTCACATATGGTCCTAAACTTCAAATTAATTACACAATTGCTACTCAACCATCAAATTAAGATACCTATCACTCTTGTGGGCTCATAGTGAACCCAAATGTGAACCCAGGACTGCCATCAAGTGCTCTTCCATCTCTTATTTTCTTGTTGTCAACTTGTCATGTTGTACCGCCTTCGCCCTTGTATGGGGTGGAGGATTGGACTTGGCTGCTTTTATTGTCGTGACTTTTTACCTTCAATTATTAAAGAGATATGGAAAGGAAAATGAGACAATTCTTGAATGTTTGATTTTTACCATCTCAGTAAACTTCCAATAAATGCTCCTTCATCTTGTGTTCTCATTTAGAACTCATGTATACCCACAATATGTAATTCATAACCTCTGGATGCGCCATTTGAAGCATGCATCCACAAATAAGTGTAGTCTGTCTTTGTGTGCCACTGCATATGTAGAGTTGGTCAAATTAACATCTGTTTGAAGATAATCCCAGTGCTAGCATTAAAAAATTGCATTTACATCTTATTTGTATATTTCGTTTCAGTGGCTGTTTCGGTTTTGTTCTCAAAGTTCAGTGCTTCGATAGTTTTGATGAAGTATACCAGTTTATATGTATGGGAAAATTGCCACGTCAATGTCCCAACTAGATAAGGTTTATCTTAACTACCCCGAGGGGATTTGTGCTGTTGGCCAAGACCAACACCTCAAAATTAAAATGTCATGAGTTCAACCCTCACTGGGGCCAAATTATCAGAAAAAGGGTTATCTTAACAGCCCACATAATTCTGCCATGTGTATAGTTGTCGAGGCATCGCCTAAGCACCACCGAAGCGTCCAGGATCTTCCTTGAGTCCAAGGCAGGGTTTAAAGTATCGGTATTGGTGGGTATCAATATGTATCGTATTGATATCTTTCAAAATGTTACTATATGATAAGGTAAAGTATCGGTCCGTATCGTATCGTATCAGTATCAGTGAGTAATGATACGATACATGATGCTGATACTTTAAACCTCAGTCCAAGGCAACAACATGCTTTGTTAACACCTCAAGAGTTTATTTTGATTTATATTTATAACTTTTTTTTGTTGATGGGTATACTAATATTATATCCTTTGCTTTGTTTATCTTATGTGGTTTTCTCATATTAGGCTACTACTAGCATAATTATATCATAACTGCATTGATATGGCTTCTATATTTTGTATATAAACATTATTTTATATTGCATTGGTATGGCTTCTATGTTTTATATAAACATAATTATATAAAGGGCGAGAGGACCCTGTCGGTTTGGCATTGGAAACACCTGACCGGAGGGCCAATGGGAGGGTATGCGGGAGCATATTCAGCGCACATCAAGTGGGGGCAGTACGGTCTTTTCACACCTTGCATAGTCTAGGAGTTTCCAGTGCCAGACTGGCAGCGTTCGTTTTCCCTTATATAAAATTCTTATTGCTATATTACATATAGTCATATATTGCATGGCCTGGGGCACCTAGCAACGGCTAAGAGGCGTGGACGCCATGTAACCTAGGTGCCCCTCCAACACCTTGTTTGTCTAGTCACCATGACAACTATGGGCACGTGATAGGATGATATGGCAATTCTGAGCGGATAGAAAAGGCAACATGTGGATTGGCCATGTGTCAAATTCTAGATTTAAATTCAATCAAACATCCCTTATGTGTGTTTATGCGCCCATTTATTTTTTGGCCGTCCATGTATCAGCATATATCCTCTTGTAGTCCTTCTGTAGCCCTTGATTTTTAAAACTTTATTTTGCCACTTGGCCACCACAAAATTTGGCCCCCATCCAACATGCCATGTGACCAATATGTTCCAAAAGGGTTGACCAGAGAGGCTTCTCATAGTGGGTCAACAAGGAAATGTTAACACACCATACAGAAAGAAGATTGGTTTAACAACAATAATAACTCAGCCTTATCCCAACTAAATGGGTCGGCTTAGGGGTGTCAATAGGCTGGGTTGGGCTGGGCCCATCTCTGTCGGGCCTAGCCTAGCTTGACCACTTGGAATCCTTACACCGTGAATGCCCGACGGGCCTAGCTTTGGGGGGCATGGTATGGTTTATAATTGGGTCGGTGGCGGGCTTTAATCAGGCTACCTTAAACGGGCCTTAAGCGGGTTATCGATCTATTTAAGTCTAAACGGACTTTAAAAGTGCCTACCCTAAAATTTTTTTCTTAAGTGGGTTGAAGGCCTAGAAATATGTGATGCAAATCTTTAATAAAGAAGAGAAATGATATGAGATTATGGTTGTTCTTACTTATCAAAAAAAAAAAAAAAAGGGATTGTGACTATTACAACTTACAAAACAAAGCTTAATTAAACCAAATCCTATTACAAAGCAAAGGGTAAGAAAATTTAATTAGTTTCTTACTGGTAGTGGCAAACTAGGAATTTTATGTAGTATTTAAGGGGGTCGTGCTGGGTCGGGCTACAACGAGTTGGTTCAAGCCGGGCGTATAAAAGTGGCAGTTCGGTTGGGCACTCGACGGGCTCAACACGTTTATTAATTGGGCCGGTCTAGGTCAGGCTGTAAAAGTGTCGGGCGTACCAGTGCAGGCTCAGAATTGACACCCCTAGGTTGGCTACATGGATCCTTGCCCTCCAATCAGCTTTATTCGATGTCATACTTGATACAAGGCCTAAGCTATACACGTCTTTCCTCACCACTTCACCTAGGGTCATTTTAGGTCTGCCCCTTGCTCATTTAGTTTCTTTTATTTGAATCAAATCACTCCTCTGTATTGGGCCATCTAAAGGGTTTTGTTGAACAATAGTAATGCTACCTCAAACGACTTTCTCGTAGCTTATCATGTATCGGAGTTTCTTCCAAATCAGCTATAATATGATCATTCCTTACTTTATCCTTCCTAGTTTGCCACTCATTCATCTCAACATCTCATCTCCGCTACATTGAGTTTATCTACATGATGCTTTTTTAACTCCCTAAGATTCCGTACCATATATCATAGTCAGTCATATGGCTGTCCTATAAAATTTTCTTTTAAGTTTTAGAGGAATACGTTGATCACACAACACTTTATACGTACTTCTCCACTTCATCCATCCTATTTTAATTCTTTGTGAAACATCATCTATATCACCTTCTTTATATATGATTGAGCTCAGATGCCTAAAACAATCACTTTGCAAAACCTCCCTCATCAATTTTCACCACTTCATTATCTATCCTCATGTAGCTAAAGTTATAAACCATTATACGATATACTCTATCTTTGTTGTACTTATCGTAAGACTTCCCATACCAAGGTTGATCTCGATAACTCCAACTTAACGTTAATCCTTACTTTTGTCTCATCCACCAAAATAATATCATCAGCAAAAAGCATACTCCAAGGAACCTCATCTTGAATGTCTCTAGTTAATTCATCCATGATAAGTGCTAACAAATAGTGGTTAAAAAAAGTCCAATTGTAATTTGGGAATTCACTGGTTTCACTACTTTGAAACCCCCCCCCCCCCCCCCCCCAGTTCTTACCCTAGTCACCACTCACCAACACCATCATACTTATTTTTTATTATGTCCACATATTTATTGAAACACTTCTCTCTAGTACTTGTCAGGTTAACTCTCTAAGGACTTTGTCATAAGCTTTTTCTAGGTCAATAAAGACCATATGGTGATCCTACTTGCAATTTGTAAATCTTTCCATGAGTCTCCTAAGTAAACTTCTGTCGTGGATCTTCCTGGCATAAAACCAAATTGGTTCTCCATAATAGTAGTTTCTTTTCTTAGGTGGGCTTCATTTACCCTCTCCCCTGATTTTTTGTTGGGTGAATAGTAAATGCATTAAAAGAAGGGGCGGGAAAGATATAGTTCTAAAGGGGAAGTTACAAACCCAATAAGGGATACAAAAGCCCATAAATGACACCAATCAGGGCCCACATGACCTCAAAGAATTTCTACAGCCCGGCCCATATGACCAAACAGAGGAGAATGGCCAATCAGTCTGAACCAGGAAGAGAACCATAAACCCTAATCCTAACATCTCAAAACAATAGTGCCTAACCGCCAACACCAAAGAGCACCGCCGGAGAAGAGGCAGCCACGGTGGAGGAGCGCTGGCCTTGCGGAGGGCCACGGCCAAGCGGGCAGTTGGCCTAGCGGATGGGTCCCTAGGCGAAAGGGCGTCGGCCTTTCTGAGGGCTACTACGGAGTGGCTACCGACCCAGAGTGGCCCAGCGGGCTGGTGTCAAAGAGGTTGCTGCCGATTGGAACAAAAAGTCCAAGCCACAAACCGAAAGCTAGGCTGCGAGCGATCGACAGGCCCAATGGAGCAAGCAGACAATGAGGGTGGAGGTCAACGAAGCGAGTAGGTGGACATACCAAGCATACCCGACATCCAGATGGGTAGCCACGAAAAGGTGACAACCGACGAGATAGCAGGCCTAGCTCGAATGGAGTCCAAAAGGGCTGCAGGTATGACGAGCAGCCAACCGAGAAGCAGAACTGGGGGAGCAGACGAGGCAGCGGACAGACTAAATGAGCCTGATGGCAACCGGAAGGGCAGAAATTAGTAGGCCTAACGGGAGAGGCATCCAAAAGGGTTGCAGGCTTGGCGGGATGGCGACAGAAAAGCAGCTAGCTCAGAAGGGCTAGCACCAAATCATCTACTGGCCAAGTTGGGCAGGAGACTGACAGGAAAAGGAGCCTAGCTGTTGCAGTAGCCTCAACACCGATCGAGATGACCGACACTAGCAATAATAGGAGAAGGGAAAGGGAGTGGAAAAGGAAGAAGGGAGAGGGAGAGGAGAGGGAGAGGGAGAGGGAGAGGGAGAGAGAAGAAGACGAAGAAAGGAGAGGGAAAGGGGAGACCGATGCTAGCAACAGTGGAAGAAGAAGGGAGGAGTCGATGAGGAAGAAGGGAAAGAGGAAGAATAACAATGGAGGGAGGGAGGGAGAGAGAAAGGAGGAGATTGGGGGGGCGGGGGAGCAGCCCAGCCAAGAGGCGGCGGTATCCTTGGCTTTGCTTTGGTCTCTAGGGTTTTGGGAGTGAGGTTTTCAAAAATGCCATACTGCCCCCCTTTCCCTTGATGGCATAGTATAACTCACTAGTTTTATGCCTCTATAGTTATTGTAGCTCTGAATATCACTTTTATTTTTATAAATCGGAACCACAATGCTTCTCCTTCGTTCGTCTAGAATTTTTCTTGTGCTTATAATGTTATTAAATAGCTTGGTTAGCCAAGATATCACAAATTGCTAAGCTATTCCACTCTTCTATTGGGACCTCATATAGGCCTTGTGCCTTGCCTACTTTCATTATCCTTGAAGCTTTTTTAACTTCAAGCGCCCTGATTTTTTGTATATATTTATGACATATAGTGTCTTGATGGGTATTACAATCTTTCAGGATATTATTACGTGAAGCGTCTTCATTTAGTAGGTTGCAGAAATAAACTTTGGATCTCTCCTTAATGTCTTCATCCCTTATTAGTACTTTACAATTTTCACTTTTAATACATCTAACATGGTTGAGATCTATACTGTTCCTTTTCCTCATTTTCTCTATCTTATAGATAGCTTTCCCCCCTTCCTTTGTGCTCAAATTGTTATAGATATTTTCATATTTCTTCGCCCTTGGTTAACCAAAATGTTTTTTCTAGAAATTTTAAACCTTTGTAGATTCTCTACATCCTTAGTCTTTTCATGTGTCTTAAAGTTTAAACTAGAGTTCTTAGTCTTAATGGCTTGAACTTCGTTGTCGCACCACCAAGTCTCCCTAGAAGAATGACGTTTCATTTGATTCGCCTAGGACATCTTTAACAATTTTTTTAATACAAGTAGAAGTAGTCATCTCGTTCTACATCATATTAGCGGCTCCCTCAAAGTCCCATTTTCCTTGGGGCCCCAAAGGGGAGAAAATACGAAAACAAGAAAATGAAATCAAAATACAAAGAGACACACCCCACATTGAGAGGGAGAGAGTCCAAGAGGCTACAATATGCCTATTTCTGACAGAGTCTACACATCTAAAAGGGACCATAGATAGCTCCCACACTCCGCATTAGGAAAGGGAGAGATTCCAAGAGGCTACAGTATGCCTATTTCTGATAGAGTCAACATCTATAAGGGACCATAGATAGCTAACTTCTGAGGTTGAAGGAGATGTACCAAATCTATTGGAAGGATTTGGGGTTGGGAGTCCATCTTCTAAGGTTGCACTAGCCAAATATGGTGGATAGCCCCATTGAAAGCAAGCTTAACAACACGATCACAAAGAGGAGCCTCCAAAAGTCATATCCACCTAAATCCACTCAACGCTGAAACGGAAAAATGTATTGCTTCACTGACCAACAAGGAGTAAGGAGATAAGACCAAATCCCAGATGAGAAGGGGCAACTGAAGAAGAGATGGTCCACATCTTCGATAGCATTCTAACAAAAGTTACAATGAAAAGGGACCAGGATGCGCCTTTGGAGAGGAAAGGACTGTGTGGGCAGGAAAGAGGTGAAAACTCTCCAAACCATGAAGCTGTGATGAGGAATATGGGAAGAGAACTAATAACTTGTGCCAAAGAACTGTCTATCCTCGAACTTTGATGAGATCCCAAGCCGACTTCAAAATAAAGGTACTTGAAGGGGAAGCTGACCAATAATCTGTTCACCTCTACTAGAAGGCAATCTGGAAATACTCAAGGGGCTAGCCCATATAGGACTCAACACATCAGAGGGGGATATGGGAGGAGCCCAATCATCACTCAAAGTAATGTTAGAGACCAAAGCCAATCTATCAGAACCACAACTGTAAAGGCACCATCATCAATCAAGCAGGCTATAGATCTTAGGGCAAAAGGATGTAATTGAAGTAGCTTTTGTCAAACCCAAGAATTATCTAAGGGTAAGGGGACCGCCTAGATAGAGGCTCTCTGGAGGAGCCTAGAGTAAACCTAGTCAACACAGATGCTCTTCTTTTCTGAAGCTAACCTCTATATCAGCTTGAAAACACCTGTGGAGTTGATGTCCTTTATGTGCAACAATCCTAGACCTCCTGCAACTTTGGGGAGGCAAACTGAGGCCCAAGAGATGGGGTGAAGGAATCTAGAACAATCTGAACCTTTCCGAAGGAAATAGCACATGAGCACCTCAAGTTTCACAATGATAGCCTAAGGGAGACCAAAAATACGAAACCAATAAAGGTAGGTGGGTTGAAGAACCGATCTGATCAACAGAAGATGGACCACATATGATAGCAATTTCCCTTTCCAAAGTTGGAGTCTTTTGCACATAAGATCAAGCATAGGGGTGCAATGATTGGGAGCTAATCCAGAAGGGATCAAAGGCAATCCAAGGTATTTAACTGTTAGGGAGCCAATGGAGAAACCAGTTAACTCCTTTAAGCAAAACTTGGGTCCTCGAAAACACCAAAGAGAAACAAAATGGACTTAGAAAGGTTGATGGAAAAAGCATTGACATACACTTAAACTGCCTCAAACAAGACATGGAATGCCGGGCAGAGAATGGGTCAGCTTTAAAGGAAAGCATGAGATCATTGGCAAAGCCAAGATGGGTGAGGTTCAATGCCTTGCATTTAGGGAGAGGAGTAATAAGCTGCTGTTCAGCATGGGATTGATGTGTCAAGACTCAAGAGAAGACTTTGAGGGCCAAGGTGAAAAGATAAGGGGAGGGGGACAGCCCTAATGGATACCCAAGGAGGAGGGGAAATAACCGACAAGACTACCATTTATGAGGGGAAATGACATTTTGTGCATGGCATTGGTAATTAAGTCTCATCTTAAAGAATCAAAAACTTTATGGATATCTATTTTTATGAGAGCAACCGAGGAGTGATTTTTCTGCCAAATTGTTTGACCACTTTATCAGTAAATGATTTCAAAGTATCTCCTTTTAAGCTCCATCACCTTATCATAGGGCAAATAAGCTCACTTTCCTTACAATTTTGCGTACTAATGCACATAATGCATGACCACTAATCTATGTTGTGTGATCAGGTTCACCCCTGGTATAATCTTACAGTCCTTACATAACAATCTATTGGACCTTCTAATTTAGAAAAAATCTATATGGCTACTATGATGCCCACTTTTGAAGGTAAATAAAACAATCTCAATTCTTATCTCCCATTGTTGTACCTAAGTAAATGCCCCTCTCTATTTTTGAAGTAAGTATTTTCAATAGATAGATTATAAGCCATAGAAAATCTAAATTCCTCTCTCCAAAACCATATCCTCCATTTACTCCTTTATTGTCTCTATGATCTTTCCCAACACGTCCATTCATATCACCTCCTATTATAATATTTTCTCCTTGACAAAACCTTGCACTTATCCATCCATGTGCTCCCAAAATTGCGACTTACTACTTTCATCCAATCATGTTTGAGGTGTGTAAGGACTAATTATATTGACTACCTCTTTCTCCAACACAGCATGATGAATATAATCCTATCTCCGAATCTTTTAATATGCACCACATCATTCTTTAAATCTTTATCCATTATTATGCCTACTCCACTACTATTGCTTTTATCCCCGTATACCAGAGTTTAAAGTCATCCAGCTCAGCTCTTTTACCCTTCCATCTAGTCTTTTGAATACCGGTTACATTAATCCTTCTCCTCATAACATCTATCGATTCTAGACTCTTACCCGTTAATGATCCAATGTTCCAAGATGATAATCTAATTCTATGCTTTAGGGCTAGGTATTTACCCGCACTAGTTCATAGTGTGAGAACCCTTGCCTACTTGTCACCACATCCGGGCGTCGACGCGGTGTGTTGCTTACAAGGGACGCCCTAGCTAACCCTTGCTCACTTTTCACTACACCTAGGCCATAGTTTAGCACAACGCTTATTCTGGCGGGGAAAGCCCTAGCATAACATTTATTATGAGGTTGTAGAGTCCATGTAAATGGGTTGTGCTAGGGTTTTTTAAGGTGCTGGCTGCTGGCCTGGCACACCAATCCTCCCCATTTATCTGGCTTGGGACCGGCAGCAAACACTGGCTGAGTTTTTTAAATCATGAATCAATGTAAAGATTGGTTTAAACTAAATAAAATATTATAACATGAATACATGTCATTTTTAAAATAAATATATTGGTTTGGAGTCTTTGGACTTGGGGAAGCCTTGAAATGGGCTTCATAGCAGAAACGGAAAAGGTTAGTTATATATCAGTTTCATTTATCCCGACTTGAATTCCAGTGAAACAGGGTTCCTTTATGGCCACTGAAATATTTCAATTTTTTTGGCCAAAAAGAAAACAAAATCTAGAATTAAGATTTTCATACATTCTAATGTTACTTCTCAAGTTATGCTATAAAAGCCTACAATGTACTTGTGATGGATATGCTTTGTATTCTGCCATGCTGATTCCATCGTGTAGTAAGAATTGTATAGTTCATTTTTAAATTTTTATATACTTATTGGTATGATAGAACCTGCTTTGCGCCGAGGAGATTCAGTCTATCTTGTGGGTTTAAGTAGAAGCCTGCAAGCGACATCAAGGAAATCCATTGTTACCAATCCTTGTGCAGCCCTCAATATTGGCTCAGCTGATTGCCCACGTTACAGAGCAACCAATATGGAAGTCATTGAGCTTGATACTGGTAATTCAGAATTGACAGAATGTCACAGTTGTGTAAATTAAGTTTCTTGTGCATTTAGTTTGTGTATCTCCTCTTACTGTTGTATAAATCTGTTGCCAGATTTTGGTAGTACATTTTCTGGTGTACTCACTGATGACCGTGGAAGGGTTCAAGCAATTTGGGGGAGCTTTTCCACTCAGGTTTGTCCCAGTTTATTTTTTATTCTGATCTGCTTCGTTATGGGGTAGCATGTTCTGACACTAACATGCCCTTTGCAGCTGAAATATGGTTGTAATACGTCTGAAGATCATCAGTTTGTTAGAGGTCTTCCAATTTATGCAATCAGTCAAGTCCTTGACAAGATCATTAATGGTACCAAGGGGCCACTGCTGCTGATAAATGGTGTTAAAAGGCCTATGCCTCTTGTTAGGATGTTAGAGGCTGAACTTTACCCGACTTTGCTATCCAAAGCTAGGAGTTTTGGACTGAGTGATGAGTGGGTCCAAGTATGATTTCTTCTCCAGGATACCTTTTTTTTACCCCTGCTCTAAGCTTTATCTCATCTCTGCATGAATTATGAATGTATATAATCCTGCTTTATTCTTTGCATATGCTGTTGCTTTCATCATATCTGCTTTTCGGATTGCTTTTTTCCATGTAATATTTTCTTCTGTACAAACCTTTGACCTGTTGACTGGGTGAACTGGTTGACAGGGATCCAGTCTTTGAACACCTTAGTTCTAGAACTCGAGGCTCCTGGTGTATGCTTACTTTATATGCATGGGTGAACAGATTTGTTAGAAAAATCTGGTAACTTCTCTGTGCAGCTATCAAAAGGCAACAAAAAAGGCCAGCAAAGAAAGGTAGGAACATAAAAGGGAAAGAGGAGAATACTCACCACTAATCCACCATTCAACTTCTCCAGGATGCCTCCCCCCCGGCCCCCCGCAGCTTTATAACCTTACATTCAAGATGCAAAACCTGGACTATGATTGGTTGATTTTCGAGTGATCTAGGAATCCCTGGGTGTACTTTTCAGAACTGGATGGTCAAGACTCAAGATTATGTACTTGATTATTAACTTTAAAGGTACAGGAAAGAATACCATATAGGATTGGGTTTGGGATGTATGTCAACTATCAACACATTTTGGGAATGGCATTCAGTCCATGTCACCAAGCTTTTGGTTTCTGCAACTTGTGGTAGCATCAGGTTGCTGGAGACCAAGTAGGATCATCAGGTTTCTGGGAACCAGATAGCATAAGGTGGTTGTGAACCGGACATTATAAAGTTGCTTTAGACCAGACAACATAAGGTTGTTGTGGACCTGATATGTATTGTTGCTGAATACCACAAATAACCATCTTCATAGATAAAATTGTTGTTGAGGACATGGGTAGATGACACAAACAAATAAATAATTATCTTTAACTAATGACTTGAGCAGATAATAATAATAATCTCCAATCTCTCCCTGATGTGTAGTATTGCACATGGACAAATTATGCGGAGGATGCAATAAAGGATAATTCACCAGCATATGATAGCAATACTTAACATTGAGAAAGATGAGCATCATATAAATCCCATAATCATGAGCAGCCACAAACAAGATCCCAATAGGTCAGATATAAAACTAATATGAGCAAATAATCTCCAATAATAGCAATAACAACGATCACTCCATGCAAATACTAATCTCTTTAGAAAGAACTTCGAACTGATTTGATCTAGGGCAAACCAAATCAATAAAATTGCAAATATATATAACCAATGACAATTCTGTAAATTCTGGCCACACTTATGGGCATACTTGAATAATAGAACTCAATTATAAAAAAGTGGCAGAATTGTAATAAATTGATAACAAATAATGCAATTAGGGTTCCAATACCCTGCTCACATCACTTATGGTCCCACCCAATCTATAAGACTCCAAATATTAAAAGGCAATGGCAGTTTCATAAATAACCAGAAATTTTCAAGGGGCTATTGGTAAATGTAGAAGAAATGGGACATGAAGGGAATTACTATTTATTAATTGTGGACAGACTTGGCAGTGACACAAAATGAGGAGCAAAACATAAGGAAAAAAGTGGAGGCAATATGGGAAACCAACTTTAAAAACGAAGCAATATCATGGGTGGTTGGGTATTTTAAAGCAGTAAGTCGAAGAACATCTTCTAAGTTCTCCAGAAATTCGCAACCAGTAGCAGCAAACGACAATCAAATTGAGTATGAAACCAACAAATCAAACATCAATCAGCAAAGATAGCAGAAGGGGGGATAATACCAGAAAACTTCAAGGCAGTAAAAGAACCCATTGCTCTTCTATTCTTCAATACAGCAGCGGAAAAAGACTGGCAATAAATCAGCAAATAAAGCAGCATTAGCTGAAGGATATTGATTAGCAGAAGTCTTTGATCAGAAATCTTCAGGTATGATCTTCATCAAATAATTCAATCGTTTGAGTATCTGAAACGCTAGTTCTTTCTTCTATTAACTAGGGTTTCACATAGTGGAATGGGCAGTATAGGTGGCTGTACAACACAAACCAGAAAGCTAAAACGACTATCAAGGAGAAAGCAAGTACTGGTTACAGCTTTGATACCATGTAAAAAATCAGGAACTGAAACCAATAGCCGCAAAGTAGGAGAGAGAGAGAATTATTGAACCACGATAGATTTAACTTGACCTGTCACGGTGATGCTTTGTTCTATTTACAGGAGACTCAACTACTTACTAAACTAACTCATAATACGATAGGGACAAACCTCCTTATCGTGACATCCACTAACTAATGTACCACTGGGTACATGTTTTAACGCATTATAAATACATACTATTTCTACTGATTGGAATTGACACAGTTCTTTACAATCCATAGCTCACTCCTTTGCTGCTTTTTATTCCTTCTCTCTTATTCTTTCCTTGATTTTCTTCATGTTTTTTGGTTGTTCTAGGTCTGAAACTGTTACCTCTTCTTTCCTATTTGTGACAGATTTTCTGCCTCAATCGAGCTTCTCTATATTCTTACATGTATTGACATGTTATAAGAACTAATAATATGATATTCTTTCGATCAACTCAACAAATTGATTGGAAGTTATTCTATATGGTGATTGGTAGCATCTTTAAAAATCTTGGAACAATAATAATATAGTGGGTGCTCACTTGTGCTTTCAGCATAATGCAATGTGCCACCACGTAGAGCAATGTGTAGTAGTGCAGATAAATTTAATCTATTACATGATAGTTGCACACTTTCACATGGTCAGAGTTGCACCCCACCTCTATTTATACTCTTTAACCGCCAACTTATGATGGTTATGATATTTGGTTGCTTGACAATTTAAAAATACATTGCTTCCTGAAACAACTTCTGTGACGTTTTGTTGATGTAATGATGTTTTTATTTGCTTCTTTGTTCCCATCATCGTTGTGATAAATGTCTTAACTAATCTTTAGTAACCTTTCACAGGCTCTAGTCAAGAAAGATTCAATAAGGCGTCAAGTTTTACGTGTTAAAGGTTGCTTGGCTGGATCAAAAGCTGAGAAAGTGCTAGAACAAGGTGACATGCTTCTAGCAATTAACAAAGAACCTATAACATGCTTCCGTGACATAGAATGTGCTTGTGAAGAGTTTGACAAATATGGTGACAATGAAAGGGGACTTAATATGACTATTTTTCGACAGGTACGTCAAAGTAGTTTCTCCCCCCCACCCCCACCCCACC
>NC_056561.1:2850689-2873938 GCF_013358625.1 Macadamia integrifolia | reverse complement strand
AAGGGGGGGGGGGGGAAGAATCTTCGTAACCCTCCTGATTTGTACTGGAGCTTTCTTTGTACTCTTGGTGTGCTCCTTATGCATTAGAGGGAAGAAAGAATAGTTCGTGGAATTATCTTCTATTTTCTTTTTGTTGCATGCTCTGGCAGGGACGAGAAATCGAACTTGTTGTTGGAACAGATATCAGGGATGGCAATGGTACTACACGAATGGTGAATTGGTGTGGATGTATTATTCAAGATCCTCACTCAGCAGTGCGTGCACTAGGGTTTCTTCCTGAAGAGGGGCATGGTGTGTACGTGGCAAGGTGAGAATTTATCTTCTTTTCTCAGATCTTGAGGTCTAATAATTTACCAAAGACTTAACATCCAATCATTGCAAAGGAAGCAATGATGGAACAGATCTTTTTTATTAGGAGGATGCACAGCCAAGCCATCAACAAGCCGGCCATGCCTCATTAGCATTGCTTCAACTAGGTCTATTATCTACAGGAGTCAGACTCAATTATTTTGTATCAATTCTGTAGGGTTTGTGGGTTCAGTTTAGCTGAGTCCATACTGTGCAATAGTCTCATCAGTGGCCTGATCTATGATGAAGATTCATAAATTTGACAAACCTATCCAAAAAAAAAAAAGTTCATAAATCTGACTTGAATAGGGTAGTGCTCATTTCAGTGACAAATGTGTTAGTGGATTTCCTCTTCTGGGAAATGTGATGAATCATTTTGAACTCAGTTAAACTTATTCTTATTCCTTTTCTGCATAATACACATTTTTCTTACATTTTAGAAGATTCTAGATATGTAATGTATGTAATGACCGGTCAAATTCATGGAAACTAGCCTGAACCTCCATCTTGCAATTTCTTTTTCATGAAATAGTAACTGAGAGTTTATAACTATCCTTTTATTTCTTTAAAGCAGAGACAAGTATAGCCAGAACAATAATTTTTTTAATATTTCCTGAACATGAATTTACTGTCGTATTAACTTCATAGATAATAGACAAATTAGTGATGGTTTATCTTATCTGCAGATGGTGTCATGGGAGTCCAGTACATAGATATGGTTTATATGCACTGCAGTGGATAGTTGAAGTTAATGGGAAACTCACTCCTGATTTGGAAGCCTTTGTTGATGTGGTAAAGGTATGTATACCCATTTGATTTTTATTTGATTTTATATATATATATATATATATTTTGTGATTAAATACCTAACTGTTTGGTTTCTTTGACTATTTGACTCTTGTTAACCCTTGTTAAATATTGCTTTCTAGGTTCCGTAATTTAGAATTTTAACCTTGGAGGTTTAGCCAGTTCCTTTACTGTAGAGAGAAAATATTAAACTTGTGACTCAAGCACCTTTTAGAATATTGTCATAATTTGGTATTGATCCATAATGATGCTAATTGCAGCCTGATTTGTACTTTTTTTTTTGGGGGGGGTGTGGGGGTGGGGTGGTGGTGGTGTTGGAATTAGCAACAAAATGAGGTTTAAAGTATCATTTTCTGCACATCATATCTATCTCTTTATGCATATCATATCTAGCTGTCTTAAGTTATTTTCTATATGCCAACTGTACATACAAAATGATACCCGCATTGATGACCTAAGCAGCAATTGTGAACTAAAAGAGAAAATCTTGTGAGAAATTTATTGGCATATGCATCTGAAGACTAGACAATGTTGATAACTAGCTGTGGAAAACAATAGTTGATAATTGATATTCTGTTCCTGCCTCCTGGACTATCCTACCAGCAAAGATTAGTCGAAAAAAGAGAACTGAAGCAAATATGCTGGCTGGCAGAAATCCTGTTATTTCATCACTTGACTCCCCTAAGTATTCCTGTTGAACATCCCACCTATTAGAAGTAAAGCTTTAGCCATCAAAATGGGCAGTAGGAAGAGTCTGTGAGTAGATAGAGAAGACTTCAGCTTCATAAGGGTTGGTGCCCTTTCGATGTAGGTTTCAACATCTTCATTCTGAGTTTCCTTTACCGATCCCATTCACAGCCAGTGTGAGGATTCAGGTATCGGGAGGTAACGCAGTTCTCTTTATACGAGATGTGTGAGTTTCATATGTTGCTTGAGTAAAACGAGGGGGAACTGCTTTGAAATCCCCTCTGAATGCCTCATCATTATCGGTCAGAGTGAAATTGGCGGAGATTCTGAGATGGTGGCAAGGTTCTAAAACTTGGGATCGGTCTCGGGATTGGTCAAGGCTGATACTGATTGGATATGCCCCTATTTTTTAATAAAAATCAGTTTTTCTTTTTTACATTTTTACCCTTGGGCTGTACGCATGTATCGGGACAGGAATGGTTAGGATCAGGGATTGGTCAAGGCCAACACTGATCCAAGTTTTAAAACCATGGGTGGTGGTGCCATCTTGTGATGCTATACTTGATGAATTTTGGTGCTTGTTCCTCTTACTGAAACTGATAATAAGATAGAAAGCTTGTTCCTTCTGTCGTTTTCATAAAAAATTTGGCTCTTCAGGTAAGGTCATTTTGATTGCAAGTGAAACATGTCCGGCTTGGTACTTGATTGCCATTCTGATGGCCTGATGCTTACCGAGCCAACTAGTGAGGCTAGATTTGTCAGGTTCCAGTGACCGCTTTGAAGAAGATAATGATGGTAGAGTCAAGAGGAATATTTAGAGAATTAAGGCCAAGGAAGCAGCTTCAAGAGCAAATGGATTTGGTTAGGACCTGGAGGCTAATCTTCCCTTTCTTTTGAAAGGGGGGGGGGGGGGGAGTGTGCTTATAGAAAAGGCGCTGTGTCTGGCAATGCGGTTCTGGTTGGGCAGGTGGGCTTATCGCTTTGTGTCCTGTCTACTTGCTCTAGGTTTCTTTCTTTCTCATCCTAATGAATTTTGTGACTCAGAGTTTGTCTTGGTATGGATGGAAGAGTATTTTGTGCTTAGGGTTGGTTTTGAGAGAGTTTCGATCATTGTATGGCCTCCCATGTAGTGACTTCTATTGGCACTTAGAAGCATGGTTGCACATGAGCCTTTTCCACTTTCTTAGTGACTAGCAACAGATTGATCGCTTAATTCCTTTTCATTGGAAATTGTTTTAGAATATTGTAGATTTTCCTTTGTCAGGACGGTGGAGAGGTATTCATTGGACAAAGTGAATCAAATGAAGATTGGGAAGATGGATTGAAGGTCTCAATGAAATGGAGAGGGAAGGTCTCAATGAAATGGAGGGGGTCTAGTGGTGCTTAGGACAAGGACACTTCCCTACATTAATTCAATTTATAGCACTAAGCGGCATAACACTACATTACCTCGGGCAAGCAACTCAAATGGAGAGTGGAAAAGATGAAAGTGAGGTATCACTGAAATGGAAATGGTTTTGTGGTGCTGAGGATAGGGAGTTAGGGATACTTCTCAGTGACTCGACTCTTGGTTGTTTGTTGGCTCCTTGTGTCTCCTCAAGCAAGCTACTCAGATGAAGAATCGGAAGATGAGGGAGATCTCACTGAAATGGAGAGGTTTAGGTGGTGCTGAGGATAGGGAGGTAGGGACACTTGTCAGTGAATTGACTCTGTGGTAGTGTGTCGGCTCTTTGTGTCACTTCAGGCAATTCAACTCAGTGAGTTCAATGAGTGCACCGAGAATAAAATTGCAGTCTACTTCTTTGAGCAGGCAATAATGTAATATTGCCAACATTACCTACATTATGGACCTCCTTTTGTATGTGGCAGCTAAGGTTGTGAGCCGAATGCTGCCATGTTCTTTAGCACTTTATGTTTTGAGAGTAGTGAGATTTTCATTTTAGAGGTGGTTTAAATTACTATCCCTCTCCATCTGGATACGGAGAATTTTTTGTTTAGACCCGCTTTTTGTATAATGCTAACTACTTAATCCTTTTGGTTTAAAATATTGCCTACGAGGCAACGTCTAGGAAGTGTCTGATCAGAGATGTTAGTGCTCTGAATAAAACCTGCTATATTGGGTAGTTTGTTTTTATATTATTTCTATTATAATATATATAGTTGACAAACTTCAAATTTATCTTTGTGAAAAAGTAGAGCTTCGTGATATGGTTCATAGGAGTAATTCATGTCTGAGTGCAAATAAAATGGGTAAAATAGCATTTCTGTAATTACTAATTGCCAATGGCAATATGTATTGGTATATATCAATCATGGTGTTCCCACCATTTAGACTGTGGAATGGCTCGTGGTTGTGGGAACCATTTACAATTTCTTTCCCTGGCTGTTGGTCACATACCCAGTCCCAAATGAATGACATTCTTTATAACCGTCATATGATCATGCGTGCCATTCAAGTATTTTAACCTGGGCTATTGTTTTTTTTCCTCTTCGTACATTCAGATGTCCTTGTTTTAAATCTTCCAAACCAATTGACAGGGATTGGAACATGGAGAATTTGTCCGAATAAGAACTGTCCACCTGAATGGGAAGCCTCGAGTGCTAACTTTAAAGCAGGATCTGCATTATTGGCCTACATGGGAGCTAAGTTTTGACCCGGACATGGCCATGTGGCGTCGCAGAACAATCAAAGCGTTGGACTGAAGTTTAACATGAATGAACCCATTATGGAGTTGCCGTGGGAGTTTCCGTTGGGAACCACAGTTTTTACCACTAACGGTTATCTTAAGCTGGCCCCCTGCTGAACCATTTGACAAGAGGAGCCACCAATTGTGGTGTTCATTGCCACCATGCCAGGCTCAGCTGAAACATCAACAGCCTTGGTTAGAACTAGACATGATCTGAGCTGAAAGTCGACTGCTAGTTGCATTGTAAATGACACAAATTGTATGGATAATTACACCCCTCACCCTCCCCTACCCCCCCAAAAAATAAAAAAAATGTTGGTATGGATCACTATTAATAAGGTATGGATTTTGAAGGAAAAAAATAATTATTTTGTATGGACTGTATATGAAGGAAAAGAAGGAAAAAAATAATTATTTTGTATGGACTGTATATGAAGGAAAAGAGTATTTTCAGTAATTGTTTACATGAGTTTTGTGTCTTGTGGTTGCCCTTGAAGATGCTATTATGGCTTGTCCGTTGGAACACTCGCCTCACTTGCGAATGGGAATTGCTTAGCATTAGTTTGCTGTCTTTGGTATGGCATTTCTCAGGGAAATTGATTTTTGCATATTTTTTGTTTTCAAATAAATTTCTGGAGAAAGTTTGTGTAGGAAAACTAGTCATCGATGGCTCTCCTCAATATCTGCCTTTCCCACCCCACCCTCCCAAGGAAAAAAACAAAGAAACAAAAACAAAAACCAAAAAAAGTCCAACCCAACAGTATAGGGTCGATTATACCCCTGTACTGTTCCCTAATACCCTCCAAGGACTCAATCAAGGATTATCCGTTGACAGTGGCGGAGGAAAACCGTGTCCTAAATTCATCTTTAGAATTTTGTTTTGTTTCAAAGAAAGATGAAAATCAAGTGGCAATTTTTTATTTTTTTTTAGCAACCCAATGCACAAAGCTCCCGTTACTACAGGATCTAGGAGGGGCAAAGTGTTCAGTATTATCCCCTGCTCTGCAGAAGAGGCTGTTTCCAAGGTTTTGATCCTGTGATCAACACGTTGCAGTAGTGCAACTTAATCAAGTGGCAATTTGTTTTAGGTAATCTATATTTTCTGTTTTTATGGAACATAAGATGCTTTTTTTTTTTTGACTGCCAATCTTGCGTAAGAAATACCTAGACTGAGATGAGCACAAAAACACAGCACTGTCCCAACCTGTTGTGTATTAAAGATGTTCTCACATGCTCTCTCAATGATCCACACGTTTTCTAAGTCAGATTGACTAGATTCTGGGGCCCTGTTTTCATGAAAAAAACCAAGCCCAGTTCTTTGACGGCCCTATGAGCATAAATCAAGTTTTCAAAAATTGCATTGGAATTGATGGAGGCTGATTTAAATTTCAGCCGATTCTGTAGAATGAAAAACTTAATCAGTCAAACATGGGAGAAATTCTCACTCTATGGTTGTACTCTTCCCTCATAATTTTATGATCACAGAAATGTGAAGTAAACCCACTGTTTAGGCCAAATTTACAAGTATTTTTAGCAAAATCCTTAAGGTCTACTCGTCTTCCCTTGATCCAATTTCCTCTGAAGTGGCTCTTTATAGCCAGTTCCGGCTTATTTCTGGCCGATTCAAAACAAGATCAATAGAAAGCAATCTGATGCCCGATTCCTAGTTTTAAAATCTTGCTTAAGAATGGTTAAGAATCAATATCGACATCTGATATCTAAACCAAGAGCTTATGCCAGAGCCAAAGCCAGAGCGAGGACGAGGGAGGGAACAATATTCCAGAGAGGTAATCGATTAGCTTTAGCCTGGCTGGTTTCTTGGCTTTTCATAGCTGATCTTGAAGGTGGGCTGGTTGGGGTTGAGAAAACTTTTGTGATATATTGATATGATTGAGACCGATCCCTACAAGTTAGTTTTATTGCTTCAAGGCATTTTGTAATGTATATATGGACTATTGTGACCACAGTGAGAGCATGATGTCATAGTTAAGGGGAGGAAACCTTCCTGCTAATAAATCCAAGATCTTCCCCAAAGCCTGGTTGATGTGGGATCAGGGATTTTATATTCTTCTCTATTCTATATAGATACAATGAATTCTAAATCTGTACTCTATATTTCTTCAGAATTGAAAAATACAAAAATATTTTCTATATGAGATAGATGGGTAGAAAAAAATATCGATTTAATTGATGAAATAATTGGATTTAGAAAAAGAAACCGGATTATCCACAATTGGGTGGTTTTTTTTGTTAGGACTCCACCAACAAAGCAACAGCAGGGTCGAGCCACCTTGCTTTGAAACCAAAATCTGTCATGGTCTAACGCAATTATCCCAAAAAGATGCATCTTCCTGCTTGTAAATCCAAGACCCTCCCCAAATCAGAGGGATTATTCTTTGCAGTGAGTGTGGTGGTGCAGTGAATATCGGATGGCTAAGAGTATCTGAGCACGTGCCTTGAGGTCCTCTCGACCATCTAATGCTCACCGCACCACCTCACTCACTACAGAGCTGTTTTTGCCCTCAAAGCTAGCAGAGATGTGAGATCGATGAGGAGAAATTGACTCCATGACACTATGCACCCAACCAGCTGTCCACATCAACAGTGGAGTCTTAAAAAATAGGAAATCATGAAAAATTTCAGGGTTCTTAACCCTTTGCTTTATCGCTTATAATTAGGAACGATGCAAACTGTTCCCATTTTGTTATTTTGGATTCATCTTGATAATATACACCATAGTTTTATATAGTCAAATTAATATAATTATTATTATCAAAAAAATTAATATAATTATTGTTATTATATTATTATTTTAATTAGACCCCAAGAAAATTTGAATTTTTTTTTTTTTTTTTTTTTGGAGAGAGAAAAAAAGGTTGAATTAATGTAATATAGTGAAATGTTAATGGTTGCCAACTGAACTACCATTGGGGTGTAATCAGTTATTCATTCATTTAACCTAGTTTAGTTTTTTTTTTTCCAAAGTAGATCAATACCAGAGGTCAACTAAAAAAAAAAAAAAACAAACAAACAAACCAGAAAAGGGTTAACACTTCAGACTACCCTTATACTATAAAAGCGATTAAGAAAACAACGGCCGGTGGTTCACCATCATCCTTCTGTTTTAGGGCTCTAATTCCCATCAATTCTTGTGACCGATGAATGGAATTATTTTAAGTATTTTAAGTGAGCAGTCGCTCACTCTGTTTGATCAAATGGTCTAATTATATCTCTCTCTCTCTCTCTCTCTCTCTCTCTCTCTCTCTCTATCGTTAACCAGTCACATCTGCAACACATGGAATCACATGAACCATTGAAGTTGTCACATGGTGCCAATGAGAAACAGGCAAGATGAGAAGAACCGGATTCAACGTAGATTCATGTCCCCACATCCCTTTGGATCAAGAGGTCCCATCCACCCTTTATATTTTTATTTTTCACCTCTCTCTCTCTCTATAGTAGCTTCATGTTTCTAGCCGTCTCCATCAGCTTAATGCGTTCCCACCGGAGTGGAAGGCACCAAGCTCTCTTCTTTACCCCGAAGCTTTGGTTGACTTGGATCTTGGATTATTGTAGTGAATAGGGAACATCTGCTCACATGCATCGGCAGTGTACGACTTCCTTTTTCTCTGACTATTAATTTTTCCTTGGCTGTGGGACCATGCTTAGGAGCTCTTTCTCTCCTTGTATACATACACCACGAGTGAGAGCCGTTCAAGTTCTCATACGATAATTATTCTTTTACTAAATTGATCCATGGATAGAATCCACACAAGTGCTAAGTGGTAGATTTCACCTATATGAATTAGATTGAACGAAAATAATTTTCATATAAAAATATTATTTACACTCCACCACGTGTCAATGACATATAAAATACTTGATTAATTATTTAAAATTTTTTAAACAGTAAAATCCCATGTGAGAAAAATAACTCCTCTCCCCAACTAGAAAACTGATCCCTCCCTCTCTTATTACTAAGAAAAGAAAAAACACCTCTCTCTCTCTCTCTCTCTCTCTCTCTCTCTCTCTCTCTCTCTCTCTCTCTCTCTCTCTCTCATCCTACACCACAATAAACTACACGGTAGAGAGGATTAGATAAATGGAAAAGCACGTGGTAAAGCACTTTCTTGAGAAGCTCTCCCACATGACAAATTCATGGGTGCACCGCATGGTTCGCAACTTTTCTTTTACATTTTTTGGGGCTTAACCTTAAAATGTGTGTGGATGAGACTTTTTTAATTTTGAAATATATACAAGATGATCCGTTGCACTTATAATATTAATACTAGCAAAGAATATTGGCCACCCATAATGTTTTCATCTGCCTCTCCAAATCATCTTTTTTTCCACTTTGCCAACCCTAGAAATTCATCCATCTATAATTTGTACTAAGAATTTTACAAAACCCACAGGGTATGACTGGTGAGAGACAAGATAAAATGGCTCCAACGGAAGCTCCTTATCCACTAAGCTTGTTATTAATTTTTTTGAGAGAGAGTTCTCTTAGCAAATGGTATCAAGGAGTACATCATTGAGGAATAATGAAACGCTATCATACAATAAGAATAAAAAAATCATTTGATATGAAGAGAAGAAAATATATACAAAAAAGAGGAGGGGACTATTGTACTCTCAGTTGTTCACTTAAAGAACCTTTTTGATAATTTTTTATATTCCTTTTGACTCACTTCTCTCCTTCCAAGGTTTGCCTACTTAATTATTGCCTAAGATAGAGACATTCTAGCCAAGCGGTGATGGGATTACTTATTTACAATAGGGTTTTTTTACCCTCAAAGAAACGACCTCACATGTTGGTCACATAGAAATATTGTGGGCATGATTTAAAAAAAAGAAAAATTCTTAGAGATGTGATTAGATTGCAAAGGCTCACAAAGATAGCATTTTCAACTTACAATCACATGTCCTAATCAAACTATTTGCTTCTAAGTCGTTAATTTGTTACATTCATAAAGCATAAATGAATAAATATGACATATATGAAGACAATAGTTTTTAATATTTAGGAATTAAAAAATATGTGGATGTATAATACTGAGCATTTCATTTCTTATACATGTTTAAAATGTATAAGTACCGAACATTAAGCCCTTGTTTGGTTAGAAATGAAATGAAAAATATTTGTTGATTTTCCTTCACTTATAACTCACCCAACATATAACCAAACAGAAGAAGGAACTAGGATTTTTTTATAAAAATTAATAAGTACATATGTATGTGAATTTACACTATTGACGAGAAATCTTACCATGCCACATTATATTCTTTGTTTAAATTATTTAGTTGTTTCAATTTTTTTTCATAAGGAAAGTTTTCCATCATCCATAGTGGGAAAAAAACCCACAAATCAATTGTCCTTATTTGTTGAAAATCCAAATTACCTTTCTAAATTTCTTATCATTCATCTAAGTGCAACGATGGCTATTGATGACTCCATTTAAGAAAAATTTAGTCCTTTATTATGCTTTCTTTGGGAGAGACATTAAAGTCCATAACTCGTACTATTGCTAATATAGAAAGGTTTAATCTATGGGGTGTCTCTCTTTCTTTTTTTTCCCGGGGTGGGTAGGTTAGAGATCTCTGGGGTCTATTGGTTCCTCCCCATCCGCTAAGCCTTGATATTTTACTTCTATTGACTAATAATTTTCTTTTGAGAGAGAGAGAGATTCATGAGTGAGAGAGAGAGAGAGAGACCTTGCTTCTTGCTTTGGGCTTAGAAAAAGAATGAGAAGCTTGAAGAACAAAAGGTTGAAAGGCTGAAAGCTACAGGCATGTGATGATGAAAGCTACATGGAATGTGAAGATGATGGTAAAGAAAGGTGACCAGAGAATTAAGAAAATATATGAATGGCAAGATTAAAGAAAGAGAAATACAAGCTCCGAAAAGAGCTTCACACCTGTAGGATGGAGATGGCAATGAAGCAGGTTCAACGGATCATAACCCGCCCAACTGCCTACCCATCCAGTCACCCACTTATAATGGGTATGGTTCAGAAAGCCGGTTTAGTAACAGGTCTGCTGGTCATAGATCGTTTCACACTTTCACCTGTAATACCCATGATGGTGATATTCTTCTAACCTTCTTAAATGGACTGGTCAGGCTTGGCTTCATCTGTTTGGACTTTAGATACCTGCCACTTACTTTTTTTCCCTATCTTTTTCTCTATCTTCATTATTGTTGTTGGGAGTTATAGAGTTATACTTTTATACATGTTAACAGTTGGATTTCGATTTAAAGGTTTTGTCTTGGTTTAATTTGATTTGATTTGGTTCGATTCAAAATATAATAGATAAAAATAAAAATTGAATAGTTTATTAAGCGGTTTTAGTTTGTAAAATCAAAACCATTTATTGAATGATTTTGATTTCTGAATTTGTAAATGATTTCGGTTTCACGATTTGAACATTTTCGATCTCAATTTTATATTCAATTTGAGGTAATGGATTCGTAAACTGTTTGTTAATGGTTATGTAATGGTTTTGGCTTCGTTTTATGAGTCTGGAACTCAAAGCTATTGGTTCAGTTCGATTTTAAATAGCTATATTTGGTTTTAACACTTTTATAAAGTTTGAAATCAATTGTTAACCATTTCATTTTAAAAATAATATCAAACCAGTTTCAGTTAAATGGTTTTGTTCATTTTTAGTTTGATTTTCACATCCCTAGTTCCACCCTGGTTACTTTAGTTTATTGGTGTCTTTTTTTTTGGTAGAAGGTCATGGTATCTTCGTATACTTGAGAAATTCTCTCCACTTAATACCTTAAGATTTTAAATTATAATTTTCAACATGCTACCTTGTGATATGTTTCCATGTGTAAGGAAAAATTTCATTCGGCCTCCTTCGTTAGAGACCTACCAAAAATTATAGAGATATAGTATCACATTTGTTTGTTTATGTGGTTGATACCTTTTTATATTTACTTGGAGTTTTCTCCATGTAATGTCTTAAAATTTTGAATTTGATCCTCTACAATTTTAATTTTGAACTTATATCTCTTGAAGTAATCTAGCATTCATACCTAAAATATTATAAGGTTCTAAACTGTAAGGTTTGAATGGAAATGGACCCTCACCTCACTTGCCTAACCCTACCATTTGCATGAGGGAGGGTGGGTGGTGGCTCGATTGTCATTACACCCAAAGGGGCCAAATTAGTGGTCAGATCTGATTCAAAGTCCCATTTGTTGGAAATTACTATCCCAGATTTTGTAACTTGAGTATTGAAATGTAGAATTTCTTTCTTAAAAGTTTTATTGCTTCATGTCTTTAGTACATCTGGTAACAAGGGGCTCATGCTATCATTGCTTAGGGCATTGTAGTTTTGACGTAATTAGATTTGTTGAGGTGTTGGGAGTTATAGTTCTACATAGGGGTGTAAGGTTGGTTTTGACGATCCAAACTCGTCTTGCTCTGTCCTAAGTTTTGAATAGGGACTGGGTTAAGAAATCTGATCTTGAGGGCTGGTTAGGATTGAAAAACATTGGCCTTTGGTCAGGGTTGGGCAGGGCCTAGCGGCTTAGGTTAAGGGTTAGGCCCAATCTGGCCCTGATTTATATAATATAATTCAGGGTTGTCATCTTATTTAGATTAATAAAATATTGGTCATTGATTCTCATGGTCATGTGTCTTGAACATCTATTATTATGTTGTATTTCATAATTTTAATTGTGTATTGATAAGTTGATCTATTTGTGCTTCTTTTTATTTTTTATTTTTTTAATGCAAAAGACACAAATGCTAAAAACTAACCTTGACCTTGGCAAAATTCAGGGCCAACCTGGCCTAATAAGGGTCAGATTGGGTTGGCATGAGCCCGACAGGGTTGTGTTTAGCATGGATTGAGTTTTGGAGACCTAGGTTTGGGTAGGGGTTTTAAGAAACTTGGCCCAATCCACTCTGTTTCACCCTTGTCCCACATCGGTTTATTTTGGTTTTTGGAGTCTTCATATACTTGAGAAGTTTTTTTTCAAGTATTGTTTTATGGTTTAGGGTTAGACCTTCCAAAATGGTATCAAAGTGTAGGTCCCTTTGTTATCCTTCCTATGTCTTGAGATTCTGGATTGAATCCTCCAACAAGTTTCACTGTAACTTCTATAAGTTGTTGAAAGCTGACAACATCCTTCTTCAACCTTCTTTAATTGCAATCTACTAATATTAGTAGCTTGTGTTTCCTTGATCCTTTCTCACAATTGCATAGTTAATTATTATACTTCAACACTATCTACACACTTTTAATATGCTTTTGAAAATGAATTACTTTCATTACAAAACATAAATAAATCATCCCAATTTTGGGTTCTTATTTATTTTAAGGGAAAATGTCCTCCATGTCGCTAAGTTAAGGTACGATAACACTTATACTCTCCAATATTTGATATCATTTTATCATATATTATTGGTGCTCTCATCTATGCCTTTTGCTAAGGAAACCCTCTCTTTTATTTTAAATTTAAGGAGACCACAACTGACAAATTGCCTAATCAACTACTAATTATTTTGAGAGAGAGAAAGAACCCCACTCCTTCATTATTGGAAAGATAAATATATAAAAACAAAAGGTATTGGGGCCATTCATGGGTCATTTTGTTCACATATTCAAATCTGGCCAATCAGTTCTGGTTTTTTAGTTTTTATTATTTCAAAAAAGCAATGGATAAGAGTGGCCACAAACATAAAGATACGTTTAACCCAAACTACTACAAAATGGTGAACTCTAAAGAGCATATATACCTTTTAGCTTTTGGGCCACATTATTTGGTTCCCTGTGTACCAAAAGGTTATCACACGGGCTTAGCCGATTATCACTGGCCCAGTTTGGAGATCTCGGTTGGGCCCACATATCAAACTGATTATAATCATTTGTGTCTAGCTCTTAACTTTTGGATTGGTCCAATCATCTAACTTTCCTTTATAGATTCAGCTAATGAGTCATTTGCCATAGATTGATAGATGATTAGAAGTCAATATAAACATTATGGGAAAATATATCGGGGGCCATGAAATGAATGTGACTCCACAGTTGATGCTTCCTGGTGTGTTTCTATTGGTTCTCATATACTCGTAGGAGCACTTTCCCACTTAATCGAATTATGTCGTAATTGCAAAGAAACACTTACATTTGAGTGTGTAAGATTTTGAGTATATGGGAATCAGAACCATTAAAAAAATGGAATTGGAATCAGGTCATCCAATTATTAAACAGACTCTGATCCTAGTTTTGGAATAGATTAGTGGATGATTCTAGGATTGGCCCCATATTGGTAAAAGAACCGTCCTGATTTGACATCCTAATAGGGAACAATGCGGTTGGGCCAGTAATGAGTTATTGAGGATTCTTAAACCAAATTGAGCCTACTCCCAAACCAAGCTCAGTTAAACCGGTAAAATCCTATCCCAAGCCCATATATATCGGACGGTTCAAATCCCCTGGGGAAGAAATCATCTCGTCCCGTACAGTTATGTAATTCCTTTCCCTTCGCGCCACGTTTAGTCTCTGCTTATCTCTCACTCAAAGTCAAAGCACAAAGAAGTGATGTGAGGCTGTGAGCCAAGATGTGACACGTGGTGTCCAATGGGCACAGTAAGATCCGGGAGAAAACGTTTATCCCAGACGGTTTCTGTTAGTTTGTTGCTATATTAATTCATATTAACGGTCCAATGATATAAGGGTGTCAATCGATTTGGTTATTCAAATTAAGATACAATAAATATAAATAAAAAATAAATCAGAATAAAATCGAATTGGCTAAGTTTCCTTATCCAAAAGAAAAAAAAATTGGGTAAAATTAAAATCTTAAACTCTTGTTTTAGGTACTCTTTGATTTGAATTCTATTTGTATTTATTTGATTTATTTTGATTTTTACAAGTGTTTGATATAATTTATAGTACTTATTTCTATTTATAATAAATTAGCATAAATCACAAATCACAAATTACTCTTAAGCTATTTGTAATTTGTGGCAACAAATTATTTATGTTGATTATTGTTGCCTTAAATGAGCATGTGTGCTAAATTACTCAAAATCAATGGTAAATAGGTTTTATACTTTTCCAATAAAAATCTCAAAATCCTATCTCTCTCGCTCGAAGCTCAAAGGTACAAGTGAAAACTGAAATCTATTTTTTCATCTAATTTATTTTATAAATAGTAACCAAACGAATACTATTTGTGATCCATTATTTATTGTCACAAATAATTTCTAAAAATAATTAATAAATATAAATAGAAATCATACAAAGAGAGCCTTTGGCTTTTAGGTTTAGTATGGTTTAGCTTCGATTCGAGATTAATTTATATAAATTACACTTCATCCGGTTTGGTTTGACTCGTTCAAACCAATAATTTTAGTGTAAAATCAAAACAGAACTAATTATTGAATTGAACCAAATGAAATTTCACTTTTCAAAAGCAAAATCGAATAACCGAACCATTTGGTTTGATTCGAT
Source organism: Macadamia integrifolia (assembly GCF_013358625.1). NCBI lineage: Eukaryota > Viridiplantae > Streptophyta > Magnoliopsida > Proteales > Proteaceae > Macadamia > Macadamia integrifolia. The sequence continues at coordinate 2,858,939 of NC_056561.1, read as the reverse complement.
TTTAAACGGCGGTTTTGATCCGGCTTTTTGTCCTAGTTCTAATTTGACACCCTTGATCACGTGGGTTTAACGGTGAATTAACGTTCTTTGACGGAAGATACAAATCTGGTTTATTTAGAAAAAAATATATTATTAATTAATATTGCCTTAATAGGTAATTTAATTAGAAGAAGACAAAAAGGAGACAGCATGGACCACGGAGGGATGAAGCAAATCAACCTTTTAAGCATCTCCTCTCAGATTATTTGATCATTTAGGTGTTGTTTCTCAGCTTGTGACTACTCAGGGGAGATCAGCTTTTAGTTTCTTCAGATCTGATCTTATATTCTCATCTCATATCTGAAGAGAAATCCTGAAAAGGTAAAAAAGACGAGGAGTTTCAGTTCTGAGAAGTTCACTCTCACACGCAGGCTCAGGATTCCAATTTCCAACTCATTTGATTGAGACAGTTCTGTGGATTGATTAGTACCTTCTGAAGCTTTCGTAGATCGATCGAAGCGGAAGTCTAGAACTTGAAGCCTGTTTCATTGGAATTTGTGAGCTCTGGAGTGAGTTTTGTGGGTTATTATTATAAACCTTAATGGGGTGCCGCGTAGAATAAATGGGTTTGTCATGAAGACTAACATCTTCGACTGCATTTGAAGGTATTATCTCTTTTTTCTTGTATTTTAGTTGATCTGCGGATGCTTTGGGTCGAAAGATGTGTAATTGGCAACACTAGGTGTTATAAGTTCTGTTCTTTCTGAAGTTTTCAGTAAATGGTTTGTTGATACTTTAATGTTCATCAATATATTTAGCGAATCTGTATGATCTGATTCAAGCATTCGTTCCAGAGAATCACAAGTAGAGGTTTCTATTTTATATTTGCGGGTGTTTCGGAAAGTGATGATAGACTTGGCTTCTCATGGCTGGAGAAATGGAAGAACCCCTTAGCTTTCAGGTTTGATCTCAACTTCCCTGAAACAGCATTGCACGTCTATTTGTTGAAGTCGTCATCATGGAAATTTTTTGTTTTGGGGTAGTATATCATCTTAAAAATTTTTTTTTTTTCGGAGGGGTTCAATTTTATCTCTGAAAGAACTGTTTAGCTCTTGAACCGTGCTTCAATTGTATAATTTGTTTTGATCTCAGTGAAAGATCCATATCCCAACTTGGATCTTTATGAATCTAGTCGCTTAAAAAATTAGTAATGAACAGTTTTGGCTCTGTTGAACCTCACTGTTTTAAACTTGGAATCCGATCCGCATTAGAGAGTTCATAACACCCCCACCTATTGTGTAGGTTACCTCTGGGGGAAAAAAACCGAAGCCTCTTAGGCTCACATATGGCTAGCCATGTTTCATATGCCTCTTTTTTGTTCTCTTCTCACAGTGCATCACTGTATCCTCTCTCTCTCTCTCTGCCCATGACTCTCAAACTCTTTACAATTGGGAGCCCAAAAAGTTGCCAATGCTATTGCTTTAGCTGCCGTCTCATGGGCAAGAAAAATATAACCCTCAAAACCCCTGTAGCTACAACCCAACAAATGCTCCCTTTTATACTTGTACTGCTTTGTCTCCGAAAGTGTCAAAGAACTGCCGCTGCTCATTCTTATATTTAAGTTGACATGTTATACACTTTTATATTTTTTAAGCACTGGTAAAACATATAGAATGTAGGCGATTGGAAGCCTCTTGCATGATAGGAATTTATGGGAAAGTTTACTCAATCAGAAAGGACATTCATTGCCCTGTCTACTCTTGGCTACTTAATGTTTTTGTTTTTTTTGCAAAATTTCAGGCTGACTCTATACACTCTGGTTCCATATCATTTGGAAGGTTTGAAACTGAACCCTTGTCTTGGGAAAGGAGGTCATCCTTCTCACACAATAGATACCTTGAAGAGGTTGAGAAATACTCGACACCAGGTTCAGTTACTCAAAAGAAAGCTTATTTTGAAGCTCATTTTAAGAAGAAGGCTCTTCTTCGTCAGGCTTCTGCTCTGAGCCAAAATGGTATGGAGTGCCAAACTAGTGAAGATGATATCCTCGATCACATGAACATGGAAGAATTTGAACATGCTAATGTGGCTAGCCATTCGATTGACGATGAGAGTCCAGGTGGTTCATATTACCAAGGGGATTCTTATGAGTGTAACGAAATCTCATCTTCAAAATTTCACAGAGAAGCTACACCCACCTTCACTAATGATGATCCAGGGTCTGATGGTGATCTTCAAGATTATGCAGCTTCTCTCACCGATGATGATGATGCAGTGTTGGATGGTGATCATCAAGGGGATGCACATCCTCTCACCAGTGATGATGAAGTGTTGAATGGTGATGTCGAAGATGATGCGTTCCCTCTCACTAATGATGATGCAGCTTTGGATGGTTATCTTCAAGATGTAGAGCCTAGTGAAATTCACCAAACTCCGTTTGATTCCAACATGCTACCATTGATTAGGATGAACAAGAAATTGAAGTAAAAGACAAGCTTGCTGATGAAACAGAAAATGTGGAGACATTACAAAAAATTAGTTCAACCCCAAAGAGTCACATGGCTGTGTATGATGATAATCCTAGCATGAAAAAACCTCAGAAACAAGCTCTAAAGGTGAGACTAATGATTTCATTGATGTTACATAAAAAAATTTTGTTAGCTCCTGTGGAGTCTCCACACTTTTTTTGTTTTAGTAAATTTCTTTTCTTTTCTTGTTCTGTTTATCTATATGGTGGTACTATCTACAGATATATGATGGTACTATCTATAGAAACTTTTCAGAGGAGCATGGTCTCTTTTAGTTGGCATGAAGATTTTATAATATATTTTTTCTTTTAGGCTATGGATGACCAGCTGAAATTAATCAGCTTACCTAATTTGCTACCTTGATTCCTAGGTAAAGGCCACAACAGAAACAAAAACAGACAAACCCAAATTGAGGGCTCACGTTCCTAGAAAACTTGCAAGTGAGGCACCTAAAGATTCCACAAAGAATCCAAGGAGGGAGAGTCAACTGAGGACTAAAATAGAGAAACCATCGCCACTGAAGGCATTGCCAACTGGCTCTTCTCTTGCAAGAACTTCAAAACCAGAGGTAGGCAGATGATCTCTGACTTAAGAAATTTATTTTGATATCATTAATTATGTGTTATGCTACCATTCTATCTTCAAAGAAACAGTCAGCGTTTGATTGCGAACACACCTAACCTGAGCACCAGAGTTGAAGTTTATATGTTGGCTTTTCAATTTTGGTAGAAAGAGTTGAAGTTTGTTGATGGATACAATGCATTTAGATTAGTGTTATTCAAAAAAGCAAATTATAGTCCCAAAATACCAAAATAATGATGAGACAAACTACGGTATTGCCTTGCTTGATGTCAACAGGTCTAACCATGTAATATTTTTGACTAAGTCATGTTTGCAAGTAAGTGATTTTCTTTCTTATGACATTTTTTTTTTTTTTTTTTTTATTTTTTCTGTGCAGGATCCAGAAAATTTGAAGGCAAAACTCAGTCACGATAACAAAAGGTATTCACTTCTTTCATGAACTGCTGATGTATATCAAAGTTTCCTCAGTTTACACCTCAAAATACTTTCTTTATTCTCTTAACAGTGAAAAAGATCCAAAGGCAAAGAAAGGCTCTAAATCTCAACCCTCTACCTTAGAGAGGAGGGAACCCAGAGCGAGCCAATCTGTGAACAGGTTTGTAAGCAACTTCATAGATAATTTTATCTTTATTTTTTAGTATTGACTTTCTAATCACAAATGTGATGGTGTAGGCCTAGGAGAACTCTTAATTCAACAAAGTTGGATATGAAGGCAAGCTCTGCCACCTTCCATTTCAAGAGTGATGAAAGAGCAGAAAAGAGAAGAGAGGCAAGCTGTCGTTTGGTTCCTTTCATTTGAAATTCATTTCAACTACAAGGCATTGGATCTGAAAGTCTTACTTTTTGCTGCCCCTTCTTTTCAGTTTTTTATGAAATTAGAGGAGAAAATGCATGCTAAAGAGGCTGAGATGAACCAGATCCAAGCAAAAACACAGGTCTGTTCTATTGCAATTTAGACTTATTTTTGTTGGGTTGGTTTTTAAACATATATGTCTTAGTAAATATTTATTATGTAACTTATTACATTACATTATCTTGGCTTGCCCCTGTTTCTATTCTGTTCAATTATTAGGTGCCTTTTTTTTTTTTTTTTTTAATGATTTTAACCATCCCACAGACTTGTTAGAATAAACCGTCAAAACAATTTGGCTCTTAAAATCGGGCATAAAACCCAACTCAACATTTTATTGCACCTCTTGTTTTAAACTTCAATCCTATCCATTTGGATGTACTTCTTATATTGTACACCTGGATTTTAATAAATTACAAAGGCTCACCTTGATGAACTACATTATTTTCCATGTTTATCTCAAAATGAAATAAAAACTCAAATAATCAATATTCTGTATGCAAATAGTCTCTTATGTCTAATAATATTTGCAGGAATCAAGTTAGTTTAATAATTTACGACGTATTTAGAATCAATACTGATGTGTAAGTAAATAAGATATCTTTGTACCATGGTTATTAGTTATACGAGATCCTACTGCATGTAAACAGTATAGACATTTCTGTCTTCTAGGTTTTCTGTGTTTTCCATGTAGCCTTGTTACATATATTAATATAATGAGGAATTTATTCTGGTAAGTACTACATTTCTTGTAATTATCATTGATCTTATTGTCTTGAATTACTTTATTTGTAGGAAGAGACGGAGGCTGAGATTAAACAACTTCGTAAAAGCTTAAAGTTCAAGGCTACACCTATGCCTTCTTTTTATCACGAAGCTGCACCACGAGGCTCAGATGGAAAAAAGGTATGCAGAATGGCACTCATTCTTGATGGTCTCAAATCTCAATACCTTTCTGATGACCGTATAGATTGAAAATCCATACAAATCTAGTAAAAAACTTCATTTTCTTAGAAAAGATTGATGAGTTAGATACTTATATTGTACACATGCATGCATTAGAAACATGGCTGCATTTTTGGCAACAAACCTACTTCTTTGACCTCTGTAGCTTCGGTCTATCCACTGAACAACACTACCAAAACGTTTCTTAGGGATGGAAGTTACAACTTGAACTTAGATCTGGTTAGTTTTTTGAGATAACCAACCAGATCTCTGGTGCATTTCTACATTTCTTATGTATAATAAAAGTTAAAATTACATATTAGTATATGACAATGTATGGATAAAGTTTTGACTTTCTGGTAAGATCACGAGAGAAGCTATATGACTCAAATCTCACATTGATCATAATTAATTGCTTTTTAATATTTTCTGAGCCTAAGCCAACCTAATTACACTTAACCCTGGTTGACTTGAGAAAACCTTGTCTTACACTGGAGTGAAAGATACCAAGGCTCTGATTTTATCTGGGGCTTTTTCCAGAAAGAATAAGATTAGTTGATGGAACGGTAGGGATAAGTCTGGGGAGCAACTGGTGGCGAGAGTGGGGATCACTTGTTCCTTGAACAATTTGGAAGTAATAATTGCTGTGTGCTGATATACCTTATCAAATCTGTGAGGATAAGATTTTAGTTGATGATTAGTAGCATTATGCTTCTTGTTTACAGAAACTGACAAGTTATTCTAAATTTTTTTGTCGTATATGTCATTCTCACTTCTATCGGTAAATCTGGAAATTTTCTTTCTATAAAGAACAGACATCCATATCCAGCTGCTATTAACAAAATGAACATGAATTTCATATCCTGACTGATCAGCAATCCTAGTGGAAGAGCCCTTTCCATCTGGGCATCATTGGGGTAGATAATTTATATACAACATGTGCAATCCTTTTCCTATGACATTCCTGATCATTATGTAATCTTCATGAGTTCATCTTCTTTAACCTTGGGTCTTTGATGCATGATAACAACATTGGGAGCAAAAATCAAGAGCCAATGGTCTATTTTAATTGACAAAGATGAGTGGAAGGCAATATAATATATGTATTTTGATTCCTCCGTGTGATGAGTTGGTTATATCTGGTTGGGTAGCGTTCTTTCTGACTTTGAGACGCAGAAATAAGCATATGCCCTCCATTTTTCTTGTGCTTTCTCTCATTTTGTCATACCTAAAAAGGATTTTCATTCCAAAAGTGGAGTGTTCTGGTATTTCTTTCCAATGTATATCGTAGCTAAGGGGAAAAACCAAGCAAAGCTGATGACATTTGTTGCATTCATCTCCTGCACAGGTTGTATCAAGTCATTTGAAATCAAAATCGCAAAGCAAGTCACCCAATCGAGGTGGCACAGCTGCAGGTAGATCTCCACCATCTTTGAAGGCAGGAAGTCAGCAAGGTCTATCTGCCAGTGAACCTGAAAATACAGTTGCTCAGCAAGCAACTGATTGTCCACCAATGGTACCCTCTGATGTGGGTGAAAGCACTCCTAGTGCATCAACCAACAAAAACGGCACTTCGAAAGTCACAAAGAAAAGTGATTCTATGGGGAAGAAAGATATAGAGAAGGGTAAGGATTCTAAACAGCTAGGATCAGAGGGTAGTAAGTTGAGGAAAGAGAAAAATGAGGGTAGACGAGCTGTTGGAAGGAGTAGTGGTGAAATGGTGAGGAAGGCGATGAAGGGAGGCGGAATAGGTGTCAGTGGAGGTTCTGGAATGGGTCATTTAACTGTCGGTGTTGCCTCCTAAACAATCCCTTGCTGGCATCTGTCAACCTGATATTGTATTTGCATTCTCCATTTTTGTCTATGTAGTATCTAAAGTGCATGTAGTTGGAATATAAAATAATGGTTACCCTCTTTCTATGGGGTCTTGCAATTGCACTCTCTTTATCCCTTGGTGGGTATGGTTTGAAGTGGTTCATCAATTGGACAACCTACCACATTTAGATCAGCAACTGCATTTGTGTATCATAAACTTTGTACTAGTGAGGACAATAAATGAGATGGATGAGATTATTTATTTATGTAACTATTATTATTATTTTTTGAATCAGCCCCAATAAAGGAGTTTGTTCTTTAAGCAACAGTCTCCAGTTGATTCTTTATTTTTATAAGAGAAGAAAAACGTGGAAATTAACAATTAGCAAATTTTACAAAACCAGCAGCATATGTCTACCGTTTGCCAGTGTTTCCTCTGCGTAGAGGCAAAATACGATATTGTGGTACTACCCTACATATTACATCAGCCATAGTTTTATATACATTCAAAAACGTAGGGTCCATATTTAGAGGCCACAGGAAGTTCCCCAGGTCAAAAGAGAGTTGCTTGACAATATCAGAATTTGCCCATATTTCTTTCACAGACGTTCCTCTTCTCTCGGCAAATTGTGATCCAAGTAGAAGAGTCCTCGTGCTTGCTTCAAAAGGTTTCCTCACAGGAATGCTTTTGTTAATGGTTTGCATTCCTACCTGTGTGAGTCTAGGGCCTTTGCAGTTTGCTTAAGCCATACCTGCGACAACCCTCCTCTCCTCACAACACCCTCTCCCTCTCCACCTCTATATTTAGATGAATTTGCAATACAAGGTGAGTCATAAGTTTGCAAGCCATGTGGCAGAAATTGATTTGCAGCTACTGCACTCATCTACCCTCATCTACATCTCTGAGCTTGCATCCCCTTTGTCTATAAATAGTTTTTGGTTTTTTTTGGCTGAAAATCCCTTCAAGTAGTTGATCCAGAAGAAATAGTGTGGATTGAATTATAATTGACCCCCAGTTTAATTAAAAGAAAATACCATTGGAAACCCCAAGTTGCTGATTTGCAGATTGACATGATATTGTCAAAGTTAATCCATGGTAAAACAAATTTAAGAACAAAAATAAAATGAAAAAGGTTTTAAACGGCTGATTTTTGCAGGTTTTGAAGAGAATTTTTTGCCCCGACTTTTTTTTAACCAAAACAAAGTCTGAATGTCAAAGCAGGCCAGAACGAGTTTAAGATCCTTTTAAATGTTTCTGACCCGTATAGAAACTTTATTGAGAACGGTGGGTTTCATGGCATGAAGTAGGCAATACATGATGGATCGCCCCTTTTGTTGATGTTTTCCAACAAGGCAAACGGATGGATTCATGGGTGGGATGCCTCTGATCATGCCGCCCCCCTTTTGACCTTGTAAGTAGGCAATATCATGAAGCATTAGTGACATACATTCCCCTTTTGCACCCCTTCAATAGAAAATCATGATCCAAATCTAAGTCATAAACCCATCATTTGATGAGCTAATTTGCCCAGTAATTCATTTATTAAATGC
>NC_056561.1:2843428-2850669 GCF_013358625.1 Macadamia integrifolia | reverse complement strand
CAAGAGAATAATATACAAGGAAAACCAAATGCCAGGATCGGATCCCAGAGGCACTCATTTTCTTCCTGTTGTCCTAACCCGATCCTGTTCTCCCAACTGGAAAAAATAAAGCAAGAAGACTTGGCAGTAAAACAATAAATTTAAAAAAAAAAAAAAAAGGTTCAGAATGAAAGCCTGTCTTCATTGTTCTCCACTATAGCTGACTACCAAGCAAGAAAAAAATGTGAAATTTAACCTTTCTCCATGTCAACACTAGCACTTGCCAAGTTGTCCGCAGTCCCAGTCTGTTTGATCTTCTCTGAAGATGCACCATAAAGACCCAAGTTATTTAACAGATAAAGAATCAGGGAGCCATGTTCTATTAAACATGACTTATGGACCCACTCTTCCCAACCCACCATGCAAATGATATTTGGTAAAAGACCCTTCTCCAGAATGCACATGCACAAAACAAAGAAAGAAAGAAACATACGAAGGGCAAGGTTCTAAATGCAAAAAAGAAATAGACAAAGAAACATATTAATAAAGGAGATACAAGGAATATTTTCAAATGGGTCTCATTTCCTAGTCGGTGCTCATGCAGGAGTCATTTAGTGCTACTCTTTCATAGAAAAGCACTTTCCACATTTCTGTTTTCAGAAACTGTTCTTTGTTAGTACTTTTATTTATCATTAGCTATATGATAAATGCCAAAAGTAAGTCGTACACGTACAAGAAACATTGTATTTAGAAACATGTATTATAAATTTTTGTCGACACTCAACCGTACATGCAATATCCACTGTCAAACCAAACAGAATAAATAAATAAATAAATAAATAAATAAATAAAGAGAAAAAAAAAACCATATGGAAGTGTTCTGTTTGACTGAAAAAGCTAATTTTACCGAGTTAAAAAATGACACGCACAAAGGAAAAAGAGAGTGGAAAAGCAATTTTAGGACTGTTTTCCAAACACAGCCTGAGAATACCTTGTTTCTCTGTATTCTTCTGAGAATTCTTTCTAAATTTCTTGGGTTGGCCCCTCCATGAATCAGTGAACAGATGGTCGTATTTCTCCAATATTCTCTTTTTTTCATCTGGTAAACCCAGCAACTCATATGCATCTGCCACTTTCTGCACAACTGATTTGTCTGGAGGTTTCCGGTCAAATGCTTCAAGGCCCTTGAAGAGCTAGCAAATCCAAATGGAATAACAATATGTACAGAGGTCAGTACAAAATGTGGAGGTTGGCATGCTAGACTTCAGGAACAAGCTTAGTAGAAAAACCAGCAGCAAACATAATGGTAATCATTTTTCCCACAGGAGTGGGGGACTCTAAACTAGAGGGAAAAAAAAAAAAACCACAGCAGCAGTCGTCAATCAAGGGGAACACACCCATCCCAAAAAAACATCTCAAATGCATAAGAAGCCACAATATGCACTATAGAAAGAAAAGAACCATTAACACAATGGAGAGAAACGGGAAAGGGAAAAGAAGAAAAAGTTCTCGAGCCAATAATCAGATTTCTAATCCTCCAAGCACTCCTATTTTAAGTATAGAAATTGACAACCACATCCATCGCATCCAATCAGACCATAATGCAGCTCCTTTGCCTTCAAACCCTCATCATCAATGCAACTGCTAAACTGATAATTATGCCAAACATTTTCAAAACAACAATAAAAAATCAGAGACTCCACAAACAAGCTCAAGACTATCCCTTAAATGGGCAGAATTTCCCTCAATCATGAGGTGTTTCCAATGTTTTTTAACCTTGGCTTCAACAGGAAACATCAACTCAAATGGGACGGTCATTTGCCAATTTTCACAACAGAACTCAATTGCTTACAAGGCCCCCCCCCCACATGTATAGCAATCATTTGTTTTTCAAAATGTAATGAAACTTCAAAGCTTTATACTGCCACATGGCCAACTCCGAGTGAGTTCAAATTTGACAGGTAATCAGGGACTTATGGAACCTACTTGTAGACAAAATTTGGCCCCTAAATGATCTGCCATGTGGGGGATATTAGGTCCAGCCACCTAGCATCCTATGGTTAAACAGACCACTGGACCATCTCACTTTAAATAATGTTTATTTAATAGAAACCTTCAATTGAATAAATTAGCCTACTCTAACCAAAGTACTAACATATGACTGATATGAGAATGCATCAACCAGATGCGACAAATAATTAACGAAAAATAAAGAACATTGCAATCTTCCATCAACTATTCAAAACAAAAAGAATTGTACCACCAACAGAGTAAACATGAAAATGGTTACCTTTACAAGCCTCTCCAGCATATTGTTTCGATAATATATAGAAATCATAAGTGTGCACAATTTCCAAGGCACTGAATGCAGGTCATTACCAATTTTCTTTACCCAAAACTTATGTGCTTCTTCTGCCCTGTGGTCCATATCTAGCGCACGTATTAGTTGCTCATATATTCCCATTGTGGTCCCTTGCCCCTTGCTTAACATCCATTTTATAACCTGGAAACAAATCCCAGATAACGATGAAGTGCAAACAAGAATACATTCAAAGGTAAAACAGAACATCCAGACTAATCAAAAGTATTAGAACTCAGTTTCAAGTCCTTTGCTTAGTATGCACGGTGAGCTTCCAAATTTTTAAATTGTTTGTCTCATTGGCAGTACAAGTGTTTAAGAAGTCAACAGTTGGAAGTTTCAGATAACAGCAGTAGGAAAAACCAAGATCTTAGAATAATCAAACCTTTCAAGCTATCAGATCAAATTTGTAAATTTGTAAGCTCTCTCTCTCCCCCTCTCTCCGGCAGTGGCTTGGGAAGAGAAAATCCCTGTAAATTTCTCTTATAAATGATCCTGGATCTCAATCAAGTTGAGATGAATTTCTGCTGATCATGTTCTCAAACATTATGTGTATATTCCATAGAAGATTGTAATGTAAAACAATCTGAGGAAAAGACTGATTCTAAAAGTATATGTTTTATTGATATGCGTGAGCGACGGATTAAGAAAAATCCACAAATATGGATACAAGAACTCTGCCACATATCGAAATCAAATATTAGAAATAATTTATTAGTTTCCGAAAACCAGTAAGTATTATTTCAGGTCAGAGTGACAGGATGTAAGATTAGGGAAGATGCATTATTCTTGGACATGGAATAGATGGAGGATCTAGCTCTTGGTTGAAGAACTAAGATGAGATAAATCAATCTTGAAGATTATTGAAATATATGGGCATGTAGACAATCAGATAAAAGGTTAATGGAATTCTAGGGTGAATTTTTTCAATGGGTATTAATCCGACCAACAGATCTCTAAGAATCACCTAGAGGACCTGAAAGCATCACAGCATCTATAGATTTGACCAACCAGGCAGTGCTACAGCATAGAAGCAGCAATCCCCATTGAATGATGTAAAATAATAAAGTACAGAGACTCTTATATAGCTTCACTTTAGGACACTAGCTGTCAACAAATTTTTATCCAAAAAAATCATATACCTAAATGTAGGAAATAAAATAATAAGACAATAAAAATTTAAAAATACAAAATTACATCCAGGAACAACTTCATAATTCAATTCAACAATTAGTCATCCCTTCGAACCTTCGAAATCTAAGTGTCACCCAATGCATACACCCAACCCATGAATGTACATGCAGACAAGTGGAGTCCATATCAATAATTAATAAAGACTAGCCAAATTTTGAAAAAGAAAATTTTAAAGTGCATATAGATATATAAGGCAGATATAAACAAAGAAAGTACTTCATACCTGAATAACTCTATGCCACTGTTGCTCCTTCTCAAGAGCAAATAATGCCTGCTTCAAGGATGCTATAGGAAAATTCTGCTCCCATGCAACCCAGGCATCAAGTGCACCATAAACAGCTTCTTTAGATTCCTTGAGGTCAAAAAGCTGCAATATTTTGGATTTCCATAAAGGAAGTACATTAAGAAGACATACAGAAAAGTTTACCCTGCAAAAGACCAACTCTGAAAGCAGAAACTGCACAAAGATATAGGCTAAAAACCTTCAGCAACCTTAAATTAAAAGAAAATCATATAGTATAAAATAATATTGAGTAATATCACAACATAATAAGTTAAATATTAGGTTTTTCTTCTACCATATATATATATACATATTAGGGCTTCCCAATACAATATTCACTTAACTGTATTAACAAGAAAGTTTATTTTGTCCTTCCTTGAGACATTCTCCCCAATTTGATGCTTGCATACACCTCCAGTATCACCCTCTGACTGCTGATATGTATCTTTATTGTCATACCGAACCTGGAATATAATTATGAATTACACGTTGCTTACTAATAAGGAAATCCATGGGTTAGTTTTATAAATCTAAAACATATTCTACAAACATTTTGTTGACAGACAAGTAAATAGGCCTTTTCATTTTGTGATAACATTTTTCATTTATTGAAAGAATGATGATAAATGACAAAGAACTGCAAAAGTAAAAATCATACACCCAACTAAACAACTTCCGAAAGTAGATGCTAGGAAAATAATGTAGGAAACATAGTTAACACTACTACAGAAGAGTTCATTTTTCAGTTCTTATATTTCCATACATTCAAAAGGAACAAATTGATGAGGCAGCTAGTAGTGTGATCTTGTGGAGGATGCTACCTTCCAATATTTGCTAGATTTGTGGAAGGAAAGGAACACTCAAAATCCAATAAGAACTCACCAAAAGATTGGGCTATCCAAATCTGGTTTCCCTTGCATTTGTGGACCTCAGCGCAACAGTAAGGTTGCTCCATTGCAACCTAGTGGTCGCAGGTTTGAGTCGGAAACAGCCTCCGTGAATCAGGGGTAAAGCTGCATACATTATGATCCTCCCCAGACCCCACTAGCGGGAGACTCTTGCATTAGGTATGCCCTTTTTAGTTATGACTTTGTCGTAATTTAGTTTCCATTATCAACAAAACATCAATGCATGATCCCAAAACCCATCTTGTAACCCAAAGTTTCAAAGGATGCTTCAGAAACATCACTAAATATAGTATTATGAATGTGCAACAAAGCAAAAAAAAACTCTCTACAATTTTTGAGGACCTCAAATGTTTCTGTGCTTTATGACTACGTACAGTATGCATTAAATCACATACCATCGTGCTGTAACTGCAATTTGCTAACTGAGCTCTGATCATTCCAGGTTGAGCATTCATACCGACCTGCATAAGAGGAAAGGCGGAGAGAAAGAATTAGGAAAACATATACAAGAGAGAATCTTAAATCATTCATTCATTCAAGCTCAAACCTCCTGTGAGCTGACTCAATGCATTTAGTCACAGATAAGGTCAATAAAAGAAACTAGTTTTAGATTGAAGGCCAACTGAGACACAATCTGACAGAAATTCAATTAATCGAAATGAGCTCAAGTCGATCAATCGCATCATAGCTATCTCCTTCTATTTCTTCAATGTCATGTGTTTCAGTCTTTCAAAAAATTTCCAAATGATTTATGAAGTCTTGTTAAGATTTTATTCCCCATGCATTGATAGTATCAACATTCTAAATGATAAAGACAGGATTGAGTCTTTGAGAAAAACTAAACGAACTTTTGATCAGGAGCTTGCCTGACCTGAATACCTGATTCATTTCCACGTTAATGATACACAACCTTGATTTCAAAGATATTTCCATGTAACATTAAAGCACCAGAAAGTATCTCAGAGAAATAAGAGGACAGGCAATGAAGCAGAAAGTTATCTCAGAGAAATACAAGGACAGGCAATGCAGCAGAAAGTTACCTCCACTCTTGTCCTTGACTTCCTGAAAAGAACCAAAAAGATAAGAATTAGATGCAGAAAATAGATATTAGTAGAGCTATGACACAGATAGAGCATTCTTTTTTTTTTTTTTTCATTTTTTTTTGGGATAGGTAGGAGGGCGTAGTAGATAACAACCGGGAGGTTCGAACTCGAGGCCTCCTGATAAGCGTGGGTTTTTTGCACGCCACAGTTCACCAACTGCACTAGGCAGTTGTTGTTCAGACACGGCATTATTCCTCCATCAATTCACTCAATGCAAATGGTACACCAAACAAAGTGGCAGCCTTGACCATAGAGCAGAGTTGTTTTATGATACTAAAAATATGTTTATCTCAAATCTAAGTTGGTGATGTGCTAATCCCACAATCATCAGGACATGAACGCCTATAAACACATGCTCCTTTTAGGAATGTGATGCTCTTATAAATAAGCATGTGCACATCCAAATGTTAATTCTCCTTTAAGAAGCAGATTTTTTGTAGGTGCTTCTTTAATAAAGTGGCTTGCTTATAAGGTATGACGAGCATCATCTAAGCATAGACAATGAGGTAGTGCCTTCAAATCACCATCCTACACCATGTAACATCTGTTATTGGTATGATTCAGGCTAAGGAAGATGTCTAGCTATCACCAGAGGGAAATGAGAACTGAACACACAAGTGACTTCAGAAGCACCATCAAACTAAGCGGCACTTTAACCACAGAGGGAAGGCACTAAATCACCAATCACCATTTACCTTAAAGCTTTCCTATACATTTTGAACTTTAAAGACGGTGCAGTACTGCAGTTCCAAGCAGAGTAAAAAAAAAAATTGAGTGCTGATGAACCTTGCAATGACAGTGAAACTGTTTGAAAAAATTTTGCTTTGTTGCCATTACACTTGAACTAATGCCCCATGACCTTTCTTTTTCTTTTTCTCCCCCCACCCCACAACCATGGATCTATGATATATATTCTGTTAAAGCAGAATAAGCCAAATATTTTCATACCTAAGCATACCCTCACTGGCCTTCCCTCAACCTTTAAGAGGCTTCAACTTCACAAAACATTCCTATTGATGCAATAATTGGTCTACACAATCAAACAATCTCAGTCAACTTCCCCATATCTCACCTACTAGGGCTACCCTAAGATCCCTCAAGCACATTAGTCCAAGATATCAATTGCCCTTTTAGAGCCGCCAATTGTCCACCTCTGTTACACTCAATCTATGTCTTAGAGTCCATAATTTTCCGCCTTTGTTACACTCAATCTATGTCTAAGAGTCCACAATTTTTATATTCAACCCTCCTCCCCGCCCCCACCCCCCAAACGGAATAAAAGGGGTCAGAATCTCTCAAAGGATTGTATAAAATGCTAATGTCAGGATTGAATTTTTCATAGTTTTTAAGGCGCTGATGCGGTCTAGAGATGGTAAAGCAGTGCTCCGCCTTATGGGTTTTTTTTTTTTTTTTTT
>NC_056561.1:2709663-2843328 GCF_013358625.1 Macadamia integrifolia | reverse complement strand
CTAATCAGGCAGCCACAAAGGTGGGATTTGTCAGTACCTCACCCCTCCTGATAAGGGGTTGTAGCACGCGGGATGTGAGATCTTAACCATACACACAAGCATGCAAGTAATCACCGGGCACACACATGTCATGTCTTACCTATTTTACCTTTTCATTTTTCAGTTCCACAGCGTGTCAGGTACACAATTCCACAATACCAATAATAGATAAATATAATACGAATTTCACAATGCATGGGTGACAAGCATAAATTAAAATAAAAGATTACTCTGTAAAATAAAATCAACACCCACTCACCTTGTCTCCCGAATCAATAGTGTGATAAATTCCCAAAATTAGATTTACATTCTCACTGATGATTTTAGTTCCTAATTGCACACTATATATAAATTTATTAATACATAACCCTCCTACCTTAACCTCTCCATTTTGAATTTAAAAGCTCAATGTCTTAGACTTGCCTAGATTTCCATCATGCAATCCCCTGTATTGCAGACCTTCCTTTAATAGAGCCAATTTATCAAAAACATGTCTTTTTTTTTTTTTTTTTTTTTTGATAAGTGATGTAGCAGGCCCTACTTTGGGACAGGATACCCTCTCGCCACATTTGTAGCCATTCCAGATTATGGAGCCCCATCATAACCCCTTCCCCAATAGGGACTCAGTTGACTGAAATATGTGTTAACAGGCACCACCCATGAACATGGGACCCACTGGCCACATCAGTTCCATTAAAGGTTCTGGAACCCCCATCGGTAGGTCAGCCTAACAGCCATAGGTTGGCCGTTCGTACCTATCGGTGCTAGTTTTATGCATAATTCGATTCTGCCAAGGCTGCTGCTGTATACTACAGACTCAGAATTGAGTTAAATTCTTCATTCCCTTGCTCTGTCCTTATGCAATAGGTATGAGGGTAGGGTTTAGGCCTCATACTGACAAACTCTGGGATCTAATTAGCTGAACTCAGGCCTGTACACCCAATTCTACAAAAAATTTCAGAATTTAAACATAAATTTAATTAAATTTGTAGGATTGAAATCTTTCCCCCACGTTAGTCCATTAATTAGGGTTGTATCCATGGGTTGCAATCTAACTGCCAATTCAGTTGAACCAACTGATTTCTCCTACTGTACTTGGTAGTAGCACTTACCTGGGTGTAGTACTGTCCAAAAGCTGCCTGCGGTGCAATAGCTCCATCTCTATTTCCACCTCTTCCCTTCTTTCCTTCTCCTTTCTTCTTCTTCTCCTCTTCTCCTTCTTCTTCTCCTTACCATTGTAGCAGAAAAATTCGATTAAGGTGAATGAGTTATGCTGCCATATAGCTTATATAGTACAACTAAATCAAACCCAAGGGTCTGTTTGGCTATTACCTTACTAAGTCACCTATTGCAACCTATTACAATATTAATTTGTAACTTTATTTGTATATCACTGCCCATTGATATAAAATATGGGTTACAATCCCTAAACATGCCTCTTCACATGGTGCAAGGGTGGGGAACAATGATGCAGAGGTATAGGCCCCACACAGTAAAAAGTCATTTTTATGGGTTTTGTCAGCTCCGCTGGACAGCTGGTTGGGACCTGCCAATGGCTACTGTCTAGCCCAAACTTGAGCCCCTTCTCCCTATCTAAGTTGCACCATGCAATTCCTATATAATATTACCTTTTTGCCCATGTTTTCTGGAAAATTTCCAGTGGTGCTGGCAGCCTAAGCATTGGCAGGTTGGGTCATCTCTGTCTTCTAGACACTACCACTGCCAACCATCCCAATGCAGCCTTCCTCTCTTCCGATTCTTCCTCTGGACATAGGAAGTGTGTTAGAATAAACTAGGGTGTCACAGGTTGTGTGTATAGATGATGTTGCTTTTCTGTAAAAAAGAAGCTGAGATATTATGGCATATATTTCTTTTCATGTGATTTCTTGAAAAGAATTTGGGCTATAGGTGCTTTGGGTTTGAAAACTAAAGGTTTGCTAGTGGCTCCCATTTTAATATCTTTTTCTCTATTAATTGATGGTACTCTGTTGGCTCTTGATCATCAATGGGTTTTCAGCATTATTTTCTCTCATTGTGTGTCATTTGGATCCATAGGAATCAAGTTGTCGTCTAAAAGAAAATCTATTTATAGTTCTGTTATATATAATGGCAGAACATCTCTTGATGGATTCCATATCTGTAATTATCTCCCTTGCCTCCTCCATTCCCACATTGTAAATTTGCTACCGATTACTACTTCTTTTTCTATTGTAGACTATATTTGGTTGGCTAAACAAGGGTACAACAGGAAGTGCGAAAAGGGGCTTCTCATTTCTCAAAGGGATCAAAGGAGTGCTGCTATTAGGTGGCAAATATATGGAAGCTTAGATTGATATGAAACAGTAGGCCCAAATGCTTTAGAAGTCTAATGAGGTACTTTTTTTTTTTCCAGCAGAAATTTGATGAGGTCATGTGGTTGCAAGAATGATTTCATGTATTATTTGATATTAACTATTTTATTAAATGCTATGGTTCATTTGTGTTGCGAAAAGAAATCATCCTAGGTTGTTTCTGCGTCTTGCACATAGAGTAAGCGCCATGCTAATGTGGTAGGGGGCTCTTCGATCCTAAGTCAGTTCTATTGGCAAGCAGATAATTTCAATAAGAATGGAAAACGATCGGTCCTCTAGAAAGAGGTTTACCTGTGTACTTATAGTTGAAGGTGGCGACCATTGAAGCGAGAGTCCCACTTTGGAGCTTCCTAATGCTTGTAGGAATCTGATCATAGCAAGAATTGTAACAGGAAAGTGAATATTGAGGATGTTGACATTATGAGAACTTGTTTTGGTCATATCCCAGGGGATATGGTGAGATACACTTCCTTCTAAGGAAGATTCAATATTCTACTGAGAGACCTTTTCGGACTAGGATTGTTTGGTATCTTGTGGCCCACAAACTAGGCTTGATATCCCTTTTGGGCATATCTAGGTGAGGATGATCCATAGCTAAAGTCCTTTTGGGACATTGGCCGGTCGGCTTTTGATCTAGGCGTTTGCTTCAGGTTGGGTGGATGATCCTGTAAGGCTTAGGCCGTTTAGTCCCATATATATCTTGGCTTTGTCACCTGTTCAGTTCATTTGACATGTTTCTTGTCGATTGCATATTTTTATGTTAATAGTTTGGAATTAAGAAATTGTCAATAAGTGTTGCTATCTTAGCCCATAATCTCTCTACGAAATCTAGAGGAGAGAAGTTAAAGGTTGACAACCTCTATTTGTTTTTGGTCAAAAGTTGATAGCATCACTTAACATTATGGATGTTATTTTGTATACTTTCTTACTCTTTTTTTTTTGATAAAAAGAATTATAAAGCTTGAAAATATTTGTCCAACGTGCACCTAATATGATAACCGCAAGGACCACACCATGCAGTGGTCCCATAGATCATGCCCTAGCCAACACTCAAATAATGAACTTTTTTTTGTTGGGTAAATAAATAATGAACCTTATAGGGGTCAAGATTCACGATTTAGATCCTCTACAGCCAGAGGTGCCTAGAGAGGGACCACGTAAATACAAAACAGGAGAGAGTAGTGAAATCCTCTATTTCTCTCTCTTGTCTCACTTTCTCTCTCCTGCTTTGTGTCTGGCTAGCCATGGGTGGCTGGATCTGAATCCCATGATTCAAATGGTATTACCAGCTAATGGGACTCACATATCTCAAGGCTGGGCCTACTTATACAAGAGTGGGAGCATTCTTATTCACTTGCGTGCAATTAGCATCCAAGAAGTGATTCGAGAAAATTGTATTGACCGTGGATATTTATTGAACAATACTTATTCCATGAGTAGAACATTGAAGGATATTCTCAATATCAAATCTCTAATATTTGTATTAATATCATCATATGTTTGCCAATTCTCATCTAATAAATTATTGGAAGGCGGCTCCCTAAAAGACATCATGGCCTTGCACCAGCGCGGGCTCCATGGATAAGTTTGTATGGAAACATCATGAGTGAGATTTTCACCTTTCAATCATGAAGGGTTGAGTGGTCATTTTGCTCCCTCTGTGTTTGAGCGCAAGGGCCATGTTGCCTTCATGCTTCCTTTTCCCTAATTATTTTTTGAGAAAAAAAAAGCATAAAAGGTTTGCATGGTTCCCGTGCCAAGACACAATGAGGGGAAAAATGATCGCTTGTCCCTTCATGGAAGGTAAAAATCCCAGGAAAAAATATCTTCAAACCAAGAGGTTCGAACTTGAGACCTCTTAATGAACAAGGGATTTTATACACCACAGCTCACCAGTTGTGCTAGGCAATTGTTGTTGTCACTAGTCTTGTTCCCTATGCCCTCTCATTGGTTTATCTGAAGTGAATCCCCACACCCTATGTACTTTTTGATGTTACCTACGTGCACTTCCCCATGCACTTGTACAATAGCCACACGTCTGGTTACCATTTCTTTCCCTTATTTTCCACGTGTGACGTTCTTCTTGGGTCAACTTCGGTGGTATGCTGTATATCAAAAACATTTGTGGTATGCTATTATTTTTTATATATATATATATATATATTATTTTTAGGAGTATGCTATTTTCTTTTTTTTTTTCTGAAGGATTTATTTTTTTAATAAAATGGAGTAATGCCAATTCGTTTCTACCAAAAAAAAAAAAAAAAAGTAATGTCAATTCGTTAGCATGCATTCACGCGGCTGTCAAGAGTCAAACAGATTATCAACCAAGACGGTCTCTTTCTGCTGATCCTCTGATCAGAATCCTTTACCAGTCCATGAGACAGGATTGCAAACCAGCGATTTCTGAGCGGGATCCAAGCGTTATATTGAACCTTGGGTATATTCCCATTTACGCTCTCTCATATATCTCTCTCTCTCTCTAAAATATATCATCTAATAAGTAAAATAAATTTAATCTAATTTCCCTTCATTTATTTTCATCCACCGGGCTTGTGTCTGATCATCGATCTGATGTGCCTCTTCCTCCATGCAAGAAGATCTTATTCAGCGAAACCCTAGCAATTCCAAGTGGTACATATGTAATTGCAACACAACCCTATATTCTTTCTCTCAATCCTCATTTTTGTATCACTTGTCCGATTTGGATTTGTAAATTTTGATTTAGTGGGGCTAACGTGTTTGGCTTCTCTTGATCCGTGTCTTGAATTTGGTTTCTTGGTGTTTGAGAGCAATCAAAATCCAGGACTGTTAGCCAGGCAATATTGCTTCTCATTTAGATTGAGTTTGTGGAGTATTTTGCATGATTCCACTTTGTTAGTTAGTAATATGAACTCACTGAATGCACGAGATTGACTGTTAGGGACTTGTCATTGAGTTGAAGTATTTAACTACTACAGTTGCTTGGTAGTTCTTAAGATATTAATCTGACAAGTTTTACTTTGCAGTGCAGGAGTATTTTCTCGATGAAATTAAATGGTTCAACTTGCAGTTTGAATTGCTCTTAAATCAACTCTTTCTATGGATCGATGATCTATATGCGGTCTAGTTTTTATGTGATAGGTTGTACAAAATGTTCGATTGTGGTTACAGACCGAAGTTTCTGGGTGGCCACAGAGACAAGTTTGTAAGGTATAATGTTTATCTGTATTCTGTATTTTCATACATAAATTTTTTTTATCATATTTTTTAAATTTCTTTGTCATGTAAGAGGTTACATGCTTGAACTTACAGTGGATTACTAATTGTTCCATAGGCTTTGTTTAAGTTGTTCTATTTCGTTCTTTATTGTTCCATTTCTCTCGTATTTTCCTAGGGAATTCTTATCGAAGTGATTTTTGACAGTCATGGATTGTTGTTGCTACAGCTTTACCCTTCTAGGAATGTTCTTACCTAACTGCCTTATATATATATATATATGTATGTATGTATGTATATATATGCATGTATGTATATATATATATTTTACTTTGTTTGGTGCTCTTTTTTTTGGGCCAGTGGGTGGGTGGGATTTGTCTGCTTTGCCTTTCTCTTTTTACCCACTTTGTAGGTTGTATTACCCCCTTTGTTATAAATATCTTCCTACACATTCCACTTTTCCATTTCCTTTTAGTACACAAGAATTTAGGGGGGGGGGGTCAGATGCCTCATTCATCTCTCTCGTAGCATGATTCAGGTTGGCCTCATCAAACACTCTGGAGGATATTTTTCAAGCTTAATGGTAAGTTGGCATATAAAAGACCCTTACAATTGGTGACATTGACATCAATGTCTTTCCTTGATGTTCTGAGTTTTCAAATGGTTTACAGGGATCATGAATGAAGTATTGTGAAATGTAGTGTTGCTGTGTTATTAATTAATACAGTACAAATAAGAGTGTTTTAGATAAAATATTAAGGTGGATAGTGATAGATTTGAAGAAACAGAAATTTAAATGTACAGTTGGTAAGAATAATAAAAGACACTGAAATTAAACTGAACTTGAAATAGCATTTATAGGGAGCTATAAGGATTGGTTGAGAGTGCCAATGTTTCTCCAAAACAAAAAGGTTGATTGGTAGGGATTGATTTTCTGGAAGAGAAGTCAGTTGTTGAATATATAGAGCAATTAACAGAAAAAAAAAAAAATGTTCAGCATTATGCACCCAAAATAGAAAGATTCAACTTGTGTTGGAACCAAGAATCGACGGACTTCATTTTTCATGAAGATTTCACCGCCCATATCTGCCATTAAGCCTTCCAAAATTGCCTTCAAAGTTGTTGCCACTGTGTGAACCTGTTAAGAATTCCAACTTTTGACCGTGGTACCTTCACCTGCTGCTCCGGAGCTTTACCAAACACTATGTAATGGCCTAACACACTCTGAATATGCGTTCCACATGACTGGGTGACTCTGTGACCCTACCAAATGACCAAACTGCCCTTGACACTACGTAAGTGACCATTTGACGATTCCAGCTCTTCCAACTCTTCAAGGTTGACTGCCACAGCACCAACATGATCGGTAACATTGCCAACAATGACAACACAGCTTGCCAACAATGACAACACAGCCACATAATGCTCCAGTTGCCCAACACCATAGTACACTGTCCATGGAACATAACCCATGATATACACTTTAACAATTGTTACAATAGGAAGAACAGAAATAGAAAGTAAAGGGACAGATTTAATGACAATCAATAACTAACAAACTACTGATCAGATCAACACCAAAGTTGAATCGATTGTAGGGCCTGGTTAATGGAGATGGCCCTCCAAATATCTCAACAAGTTGATAGTTAGAACAAGAGATATGAAGGCAGGACTGAAATTAGATAGTTACAAAAATTAGTTAACTTACTCTACAGATCTGTCTTGTAGTCTTGTATATGGAGCTCGAACCTTGGTCGATGGAAGGCCTCTAATGGCTAACTGGAACTCTTAAACAACACAGAGATCTGCTGACAGATTGAAGTGTATGGAGAAGATAAGGTTTCAGAAATGGGAACCTGGTATCCGCATGATGTAGACAAACATGTAAAGGATGGCAATCGATCTCCTTATTATGATGGTACTCCACCAATAGGGCACAGAACAGTGATCTCAGCTCCAATGATAGGTTCCGGACAGCTTCAATAGTTCCCAAAGTTGCAGGAAAACCAAAATTGAAACAAGGGAAGAATAAGGGGATATGAATAAGGCCTCTCACCTATGGCCTCGGTCAGTCTCTCACTAATCTTATGACATCTCATCATGCTCACTATCTCTCACAGCAATGGAGACAAAGGCCAATTTCATTAACTATAGAAATCATGAGGTTGGGCTCTAAGACCCTTACAATATATAGAGGGTAATAGTGCCTCTAGAAAAGGAGAACATAAAGATGGAAAGTGTCTAAAAACAGTCCTACACTTGTGGTAGGGTTGCCTTGTGCAGTAAGGAAACTAGAAAATAGAAACAAAAGAAAATAGTAACTAATAGGATCCTACCACATATGTAGTGAGATAGGTTTCCTTTTTACAACAACCTTCTTGGAAAATAAAATTAGAAACAATATCGCTACGATTCGATAAGATTCCTAGTTTTTTGGAATCTAAATGGTATAGCAACAGTAACCTTCATAACCCCTTGACCTCCTTCGCCTATGTCCTCTTCTCCTTGGTCTCTGCCCTATGGGTCTACTCGAAGATGGAATCTTCAAGTGGCATAACTGCATCATCGGCCACTTCCTTGGTGCTAGGCTTCCATTCCACATAGTTAAGGCGTCATTCTTCAAGCAGTGGAAGCTTCTGGGCACCCTCTCCATCTATCTCCTTGAAAATGGCTTATTCATTTTTAACTTCTCCGATCCCTCTAATAAAATCATAGCCTTGGAAGGTTGATAAGAAACCGATCTTCCTTCGACATTGGGATCAATACACCTCTCTCGCCAAAGTCGACTACAAGTCTATCCCTATTTGAATCACATTACCCAACCTCCTTTTACACTTCTGGTGCCCCTAAGGGCTTAGTATCGTCGGTTCCATCATTGGAAAACCGTTGTTCTCAGACAAATGAACCAAGCTAATGGATAGGCTTGCCTTTGCTCGAATTTGTGTTGAAGCTTCTGCAAATCAGCCCTTGCCTTCAATTGTTACAATGGTATATGATGAGGGATTCTCTTTGATCAAGATGTTGAGTACGAATGGATACCGCCCCATTGTGCTACATGAAAATGTTTTGGCCACTTGACTAACAATTGCATTGCCGGCCTTGCGAAGCCGTTGTTCAACCTAACTGTGCTTGCTTCCTTCGTTGGTTCCCCTGATCAAGCTGCTGATGATTATTAGCCTTCCGTCTATCATTCTAATGGATGATTGAAGCCCTGTGAGGGATTGAACCCTCAAGATCTCCCTCCCCAGCTCACCATAGAAGAAAGAAGCAACGTCGTTGTCGGAGATGAAGTCCCATGTTGCCTCCCAACCCTTGCGAGGGGCTATTGCCCTTTGCCAGACCAGCCTCTGTAGACCCATTGGTCCAATGCCGTTTGTCCGTTCAGACCCAACTGATTCTCCTTTTTGTCTCTCTCTGAGTTAGTGGATGATGCATCAACGTCCCATCGGTCGTCATCTTCCTCTCTGGCCCCTGACCTGCAGTCGAAAGTTCAGCTGCCTATCCTAGTCCACTTCCTGAGATTTTCCCTTGCTCTTGTTCCTCTTCTCTGATCCCTTGTCCTTCCTCTCTCCCTCTGCACGCAATCGACATCTATCACCCTCCTCTTATCCCCCTACCGTCCTCACCCGTTTGAGTATCTCTTCTCCCACTCCCCTGGGG
Source organism: Macadamia integrifolia (assembly GCF_013358625.1). NCBI lineage: Eukaryota > Viridiplantae > Streptophyta > Magnoliopsida > Proteales > Proteaceae > Macadamia > Macadamia integrifolia. Next base: position 2,834,080 of record NC_056561.1, on the reverse strand, counting down.
CCTTGAAACCCCTCACAACATTCTAACCTTACGTCCAAACACTCCTCTCTCCACCCGCTCTTCACCCGACTCTGTTATCCAACTCCCTCCACCCGACCCTCTTCCCTTTTAACCCGAATCCAACATTACCCATCTTATACAAACTCGCCTTCCCTGCCCTTCTCCCCTACTTGTCTATTGGAACTCTTTTCTTTGACTGTGAGGTCCCTCGCCCTTGCCTCTCTGATGCAGTACCGACAAGGGTTTACACAAGGAGAACCAAGACCAAGGTCAACCCAAGTGGCTGACTGGGTCAACCCAGATCTGGTTCAAGTCAGCCCACGATTTGGGCTGTTGATGGGGTTACTAATTAGTTATTTAGTTTCTATTTTAAAGTCCTAAATTAGTTTCTAATTTCAAGTCATTGTTAGTTTCTAATTTCTGTCAAGACTAGTTTATATTTTCATTAGATTCCAATTTTCAGTTTTTAGTAACTCTTGTAATCAGTTTTTAGTAACTCAGATTTAGTAACTTTGAGTTACTATTATTTGTAAACCCTCCCCATCATTATAAATAAAGGATATGGCTCTTTTATGAGCCACGATTTTTGACTAATAAGAAACAACTTTCTTGTTGCTGCCACTGGTACCCCTGGCTGTTCCTTGTGTTTGATCAAGGCCTAGGGATTGGTGTTTGATCCAATCGACACTCTACGGCGAGAAGTCCGAGTGGGTTGCTATTATTTTCTGGTTTTTTGTATTGGATTATCTTCTCCAGTAGAACAGGTAAGTAACTGAACCATTCTGCAGAATTTTTCTGGGTTCTAAATCTCTGTTTTTCCTTATTCTGTTGACCTATTCTATTGGGAGTTCTAGCCACCCGATGGCCTTGTGATTCTAGTCGGTTGTTAGGATCAAGCAGAGGACTCGATCCAAGTTTGGTGCTGATCAGACCAGTGGTTTGTCTGGTTCTGAGTTTTCTTCAATTCTGGCCGATAGTGTTCTTTGCCCAGAATTGATTTCTGTTTTTTTTAATCTGTGTTGAAGTTGATTGTTGCTTTTATTCTCCACTGAACTTGACCTTCTAATCAGTAATTAGATTTGTTATTAGTTCCTTAATAATACTCTACTGAAGTTCCAGAAATTACTGCCAGATCTCAGAACCTGCTGTCAGAATCAAGTTCTGATTTGGTTATCTATTCCTGTGATATTTTGATTCTAATTGGACCTCATTCAAATACTCTATTTCTGTTGCTGAAGTTCTATTTGTTGGTGCAAACTCTGCTACCTGAAATTCTAGATTCTGGATCTGATAATTCTGGTTTTTCAAGGACTGTTGACTGGTTTAAGTTGGACTGTTGTTGCTGTCTACTATTGGGTGGTTATTGGTTGTTCTTTGGTTTAACTTTCCTGCAGTCTTGGGTCTGGTTTGGTTGTCAAATCCATCCCTACGTTACTCTCCCTGCCTTTTAGTTCACTCTTCAGTTCCCCCTTTGCTGTAGCCCATTGTTTCTCGCCTTCTGAGCCTCTCCTGACCTTTGCTCCCATCCCTCTTAATGGTTCTATGGTTCCTCCAACCGCCCTCTGTTATGTTGTTGCAAGCCGTTGCCTCGCCTGCTGCTGTAGCCTTGGAAGGCTCTCCCATGACTCTCTGGTCAGTTCATGCCCCTCCTGAACATGCCTCCACTGCCCTTGCCGTGCTAGCTGCCTCTTCAATTGCAGTGTCCATCCCTGGCCTCCCTCCTAGCGACCCAAGACTGCTTCATCACCACTCTTCAGAGGGCTCTCTTGGCTTTTACCCAACTATCCTCAGTTGCCTTAGAAGGCGCTTCCCCGCCTCTTTGGTCCGCTCAAGCCCCTCCTGAGGAGCTCGAGCCTCCTTTGCCTGCTTGCCGCAATGAAGTTTCGCTACTTCACGCTATGGACAGGAACCTTGCTATGTGCTCGCATACCTTGGGTTCACACATTGTGATTCCTAATTCTCTAAACCAGGCTTCTGCTTTGTGTTTGCACCCATGTGCTCTATCCCCCTCTTTGATGGTCAATTCTGTTGAAGGCCTATCTCCCTTCCGTGGTCACTACTATTGGTCACCCCAAAAAGATTAAGCCCTCTAAATCCATTTCCTGTCTTCCCTCTAAAGGCCCTCCTCCTGCAGCCAAAAAATCCAAAGCCCCCTCCCTCTCCCCCTCCCACTCCCCCCTTAAGGAATATCACTGCCGGTCCAGGCTGAACTTCTCCAAGATCTCCAAGGTCACTGAGGCTCCTTCCCGCTCCCCTGAGCAATTATTACACCGCCCTCACCTCTCCAATAACCTTTGGACCATTTGGAATTTCTGTGGGCTGAACTCCCCGGCCAAACAAGCCTCTATCCGTGCCCTCATCAAATCATTCAGATCTGCCCTTTGTTGCCTCTTGGAGACTCGTATCTTAGAGCTTAACGCGTCCCACATCTCTACCTTTATTGCCCTCTCCTGGGACTTTCTTTCCAACTACTCCTACTGCCCCAATGGGCGCATTTGGATTTTGGAACCCCCTCCTTCTCAACATCTCCTGTATCTCCTCTTTTTCTTGATCCATCCACCTCTCCATCTCCTCCCTCTTCCTCTCCCACCCTTATTTTTTCTTTGTCATCTATGCCCTCAACCGCTCTTCGGGTAGGATCCCCATTTGGGATGATATCGGCTCCTTCTCCCCTCTCACTGGCCCCCATCCCTGGGGCATTGCTGGTGACTTTAATGTCATTAGAGCTTCCCATGAGAAAATTAGTGGGGCTCGATTGGACCTTCCTTCCATTGATTCTTTCAATGAATGCCTTGATCACATTGGAGTAAATGACCTGCGATGGTTGGGCTCCAAATTCACTTGGTCCAATTGTCATAACGGCCTTGCCAGAATTTCTTGCAAATTTGACAGAGCCTTTGTCAATGAAGCCTAGCTTCAAGCCTTCCCCTCCTCCCATGTAAATTTTGATCTCCCTGGCATCTCAAACCACTCCCTTATCTCCCGCCTCGTTCAGCCTTTGATTTCCTTCTGCCTTAAGCCCTTCAAATTTTTTGATATATGGTCCCTCCTCCAGGACTTCCTTCCCTTAGTGCAGGATGCTTGGTCCATCCCTGTCCATGCCCTGTTGTCCCCTCTTATTACCTTTGCCAGATGGCTGCGCAATGGCAAGTCTGCTATGAAAAGTTGGAATGCCAATTCCGTTGGTAATTTTTCCTCTAATGTCTTCGCTTGCAAGGATAGGCTCCATCTCATTCAATCCCAATCTCTAGCATGACCCCCTCTATTCCCTCTTGGCTGATAAAGAAAAAGAAGTCTCCTCTAAGCCCTGTTCCCTCCTTGCTCAGGAGGAAAGCTTCCTTAAGCAAAAATCTAGGATCAAGTGGCTTGACCTTGGTGACTCCAAATCTGCCTACTTTCATGGTTCTATAAAAGCTGCTTTAATGCCAATTCTATCCTCAAACTTAACTCCTCCTCTGGGACCCCTCTCTCCAACTCACAGGAGATCAAAGTTGAAGCAGCCTCTTATTTCTCTAATATCTTCAAACCCCCTTCTCCCCCTTCTTCCCCTCCTTCCCTCTAACCTCATTAATAAATCCATCCCTAATCACCTCCTCCCCCCCTTCTATATCCATCCCTTCTAACGTGGAGATCTTGGTTGCTATTCTCTCTTATAAAGCCAATAAGGCCCTAGGCCCGATGGTTTCAGCATGGGATTCTTCTCTTCCTGTTGGCATATCATCAGAGATGATTTGATTAAGGCCACTATAGCTCCTTCCTTTCCCTGGTCAAATATCTGGCATCAACCATACCTTTCTCTGAGTCATCCCTAAGAAGTAAGAAGGAGGGCGCTAGCTCTATGTTTGACTTCAGGCCCATCTCCCTTTGCAATATCCTTTATAAGTTAATTATTAAGATCTTAGCCAATCGGATCCAGGTTGTGATTGATTCCTTAGTCAGTCCCAACCAATCGGCTTTCATTGCCGACAGGAGCATCTCGGACAATATCATGCTCTATCACGAAATCGTCCGTGGTTTTTATAGAAAGTCTCACTCCCCTGTTGCCCTCCTTGAAATTGATATTCACAAAGCGTTTGATTCCATCCATTGGAACTTTATTGAACAAGTTCTTCTCCAAATGGCCTTTCCCCCCTCCTTAGTCTATTAGATCCACTCCTACATCTCCTCTCCTTTCTTCTCTATCCTTATTAATGGCAGCCTGTTGGCTACTTCCCCTCCTTTGTTGGTATTCGGCAAGGATGCCCCGTCTCTCCCTTCCTCTTCTCCCTTGTCCTTGAGGTTTTGTCTTGCTCCATCCAATCCTCCACTAATCAACATCTCATCTCCCCTATCCCTAAATGCATATCCCTTTCGCTCACTCATCTTGCCTTTCCTAATGATCGCATGATCTTCTCCAAAGCTGACCCCACTTTCTATCTCCTCCATTATATCTTCCCTTTGCCTTTTTGAATTTCTTTCAGGTCTTCGCATTAACCTTGTCAAATCCAACATGTTCCTCTCTGGGGTCTCTGACTTGTGTCGTGACAATCTTATTCAAATCACTGGTTTCTCCCTTAGATCCCTCCTAGTTAAATACTTGGGCCTCCCCCTCATCCCCTCCAGATTCTTTGCCCACTATTGCTCCCTTATCTTGGATCAGATAAAGAAAATGCTTAAACTCTGGAAAGCTAAGCTGTTTTCCTATGCTGGTCATCTGGTTCTCATCAGATCGGTCCTTTAATCTATGTCCCTCTATTGGTTTGGTATCTTTGCCCTCCCTATGGCAACTCCTAAGGCTATTGAATCTCTCCTCTCCTCCCTCCGGAAAGGATCTGACTCCTATAAATTCCTCTACCTCTTAAGTTGGGACAAAGTCTGTCTTCCCAAGTCTGAGGGTGGCCTTAGAGTGCACAGGCTAAAAGATATCAGCTCTACCAGTATTCTTAACCTTATCTGGAAGATTAACTCAAGACAGAATAACATTTGGGTCTCTTGGATTTATTCCTCCCCTCTCAATCATGACTCCATTTGGAATGCTTCTCCCACTCCTGATACTTCTTGGATTTGGTGCAACATCCTTGCCAATAGATACCGTGCCCTTAATTCCATCTCTTATTCCATAGGGAATGGATCCAATACCTCCCTTTGGTCGGACCCCTAGAACCCTTCTGGCATCCTCCTCTATCTCACGTCCCCCTGCATTCTCTACTCCTCTGGTTTAGCCAGATCCGCTGTTGTTGACTCGATCCTTTCCCATGAAGTTTGGTCCCCCCTCCCTCTTCTCCTCCTTTGGCCAACCTCTGGTCCTCCCTCCCTCCCATCCCTCCAAGTCACCGGGGTAGAGAGGACTAGATCTCTTGGCTTCCTTCTCGTACTGGAATATTTTCCTATGCCTTTGCCTGGAACCATATTTGTACCCAGGAACCCCTACCCCTGGCGCAACATTGTCTGTTTAAAGGGCATATCCCTTGTCCCAGCTTCACTTCTTGGCACACTCTTTCTAACTGTCTCCCCACCCAGGCCTTCATCATCCATTGTCACATCCCGGTCTCCCCCTCCTGTTGTCTTTGCTGGAATGAGGTTGGAAATTTGGACCGTCTCTTCGTTTTCCTGCCCCTTCTCCTCCTTTGTCTGGAAGAGGGTCCTTGGCAACTGTTGGCTGGCCCATAGATGATGTAGATAAGTCATTTAATGAGTTTATTTTATTACAAATAAGCCTTGGGTTGGGTCTTTGATCCCATGGGTTTTCTTTGTAATGGACTACTTTAATGGGCCTAAAATATGGGTAGAAAGTAGGAAAACGGGATTTAATTCATTAGTTTAGTTAGAGTCTTGTTTTGAGTCTATTTCCTTTGTTATTTTAGTTTTAGTCAATTTAGGTTTTCCTATTAGTGGATGACTAGTTAGTTATCTACTCTATGTTGGAGTTGTAGTCCTAGTCCTATTATGAGTCCAAGTCCTGCTAGGAGTGTCTAGTTCTATTTGGAAACTAGCTCCTAGTTATGATAGGATTGCTATTCTGCCATATTTAAATAGAGGAGCCTATGTACTCATAATTGCAGAATTGAATAAATAAAGATTGCAGTTAAATGTTTTTAACAGCCGAGATGGCTGTGGGTGAGATGCCCGGGCTGAGATAGCCACCCCACCCACAATCCTCTTGGTTCTTTTCTTCTGTCTTAATTTCCTGTCAGTAGCTTTTATTTGTTGTAACATTCAAGAGGTTCAATTCAGATTCGGTTAGAGGCCATTACAGTGACCAGCACCAGTGAAGGTTTTAGGAGAGAGATCGATCTCCATATCTCCCTCCTCTGACCTCTAATCGATAAACCCTTTTAAGGGGGTGTTCTAGGTTGCTAAAGGACCATTCAGTCCTCTTCTTGAAGCTGTCCAGATCTATCCAGTAGCTGTTTTACAGAATCTTGAAGTTTTCTCTCTCCTAAGTCAGAAAATCAAGAAAGCTTGTAACTTCACAGTCAGTCATCTGAATCCTCTCAACTTTGGGGGTTTTTGTACCCTCCCTGGGTCCCTACAATCGACCAAATTTGTAGCTCAATTGGAGCCCTACAGACCTGGCTGCACCCCTCTCTCTCCAGCTCTATAGCAGGTCTTTCTCTCTCCTATTGGGTTGGGTTTTGCTTCTGTATTGGTATTGTATCATTGGGGGTTAATTTGTTGATCTTATTTCTTTGTTTCTTGGTCCTATTTGTCTTGTTTGGGGTTGTAAGCTACAACCGGGGTAGTTTACTTGTAACCTACTCCTTCATTAATAGATCTCCCCTCCCCTTGTATAGGGAATGGATCTGGGTTGATATGACCTTTCATGGCTCCACCATTTGTGACACGTTGGGAAATTGGCTTTCAGTGCTACCATCAACCATCTTTGGATGGAGCGCAATCTTCATAGATGGACTTCCAACTCTTGCTCCTTTGAGAAGATTTGGAAAGCCATATACTTTAATGTTAGCTCTAAACTTGGATGCCTCCGCAAGGCTCCTGACACCCCTAGGAACAGATTTATTGTTGCCTCTTGGGGCCTCCCCTTACCACCCTATCCCCCTCCTTGATGTATCCCCTTGGTTGTTTTGGTAGGGTTTCTTCCCCTTGGTAGGTCTCCTCTAGGCCTTGCCTTTTTGTTGGCTTTGTGGCTTTTTGCCTGTCCCCCCTTGTATATTCTCTCCTCCGTTTGGTAATGAAATTATTTATTCATAAAAAAAAAAAAAAAACTTCCTAATATCCACAACTAGGTCCCACTATGTGCTGATTCCAATGAAGAGAATATCTTCAATTCCTTCCATATCGCAAAACCAATTCTCCTCCAAATTGGGCCCCACTTGCTAGATTTTTTAGGAAGTTGAATTCTGCCCACGATCTGCATCAGTTTGGTTGCTTTCAAAAGCACTAAGGAAAAGAAAAGTGAGAGAAAATGAGAACTTTGGTCTGTTTGATGTGGATCCGGGTTCCAAAATTGGAATTAGATTGCTTATGGGCACATTCAAGTGCTAGATAACTCAAATATCAAAGAGTAATGGCAAATTAGTAAAATAATTTGAGTTTTATATGAGTAATGGCAGAAGTGTAATTAAACAGAAAATCACACTTGAGTGGCAGTGTTGTAATTTCCTTGTGATCCACTTAGAAGAGAAGTGCCGAGGATGTCTAACGTAGGCTAAAGGGTAATCTTGGAATCAAGGTTAAAACAAGGACACAAGGTATTAAGAACTAAAGGAGGGGTATCATGGGGAAAACAGAAAATAAGGGTTAAACAAACCCACGATTCTATTTGGAGGTTGTCTTCAACCTCTAGACAGCCGACACAAGAAGCAGAAGAACCAGAATTGATTTTGAGAGAAGAACTCACTCGATTCAACCTCCAAGGATTCGATACTTCAGGATATGGTTTCTGACCCACAGCCCTGTGAACTCCAGCAATAAAATCAATTGATTCAACAGTGTTAAGACTAGTAGAGCTCTACTGAAACAGGACCAGCAGGAGTTGCAGGTTCAGATATGGATACAAATGATTATATTACGGCAGCAATGAAATCAGGGGCTGGAAACCTAAGGCTTATGCCAGGTTTTCCTACTCCCAAAATCTCAGGTTGATTGACTCCACAACGAAGGAGATTTACTGAAACTAGAGGGGCTGTTCCAGCTTCTCAGAACAGGGGTTAGAAAAAGAGAACCAGAAAAAGAAGAAAGAACAAGGAGAAAGAGGGTCACGCAAGGGAAGAGAAGAAGAGATGTGAGAGAGAGATAAAAATATGATGCGACGATTATTTCTTTCGGGAAATCGCAAAAGGGGTGGGGTTAGTGCACCAATTTATTCCTTCTGGAATAAAATATGATGCGACGACCCGATCCACCAACTATTTGAAATGTTGGCAAACAGGGCCATAGTAATGACCACCACTACCTTTTCTTGATCATCTTGGGTTTTCCCTTTGCCCTTCTTTTATGGGTACTCAAAAAAACTCAAGTGACCTTTCTTCTTGCAGGACCAACACTCTTATGTTTTTCAGGTCCTTCTGCACGGCACCAGCCTTGTGCGTTTTCTTCTTATCCTCTTGAGAGACTCCAACTAAAAGAATAAAAACTGCCTGCCAAAACCTCGAGCTCAATCTCCAACAATACTATAGTATTCTGAGGTTGAAATTTCATTCTTACCACTATCTTTTTGAAGCTGATAGAAAACAGTGTTCATTCTATACATACTGGAAAAGCCAACTCATGTTTCCGCTTCATTTTCATTACGAGGATGTCGCATGTCAGGATATGTAGGTCACAAGACCTAGTTTTGCACCTACCTGGCACCAGAACAGTTCATTCAATTCATTCTCAAAACATAGCCCACTAAATGGGGTGGTTACAAGCCTATTCATGAGAAAAATCAAATTAAAACTTCCTAATTAAAATCTAAAGCTGAAATCAAATAAAATCTCCTAATATCTTCTTAATCGTAGACTAATAAAATTAAGAACAAAGTAAAACTCGAATTGGTAACTCCCTAATTATCCTAATAACTATCAAAATAAAAGATTACACGAGATGAAAAAAAAAAAAAACTTTCTTGGGAAAGATGATCCTGTATCATGTGGAAAAAAGGATGGAAAATAAAATCGATTGACAAGCCCTCTCACTTAGATGAAAATAGTTCTGGTTTGGCTGGTACTCCGAAGTTTGCATCAGTGGCAACCACCTGTGTTGAAGTCTTCCTTGAATAGCTAGTGACAATGAATACTTCCTCTCCAATTGGAGACAGACAGTTTGCTCCAGTCAAGAATATCCCTCCTTCCTTCCTCTCTCTCTCTCTCTCTCTCTCTCTCTCTCTCTCTCGTTTTCAAGATCCGATCCCCATAATGGGTTTCGTTTGTAACTTTCAATTTAGTCAGATGATCCAAACCCCTCTGTGATGTAGATAAGTCACTTAATAAGCTTATTTTATTCAAATAAGCCTTGGGTTGGGTTATGTTTTGTGTTGGGCCTTTGATCCCATGAGTTTTCTTTGTAATGGGCCACTTTAATGGGCCTAAAATATGGGTAGAAAATAGGAAAATGGGATTTAATTCATTAGTTTAGTTAGAGTCCCGTTTTGAGTCTATTTCCTTTATTATTTCAGTTTTAGTTAGTTTAGGTTTCCCTATTAGTGAATGACTAGTTAGTTACCTACTCCATGTTAGAGTTATGGTCCTAGTCCTATTATGAGTCCAATTCTTGCTAGGAGTGTCTAGTCCTATTTAGAAACTTGCTCTTAGTTATTGATAGGATTGCTATTCTGCTCTTTAAATAGAGGAGCCTATGTACTCATAATTTTAGATTGGAATAAAGATAATTTGCAGTTTGTTGCTTGGAGCAGCTGGGATAGCTGTGGGTGAGAAGCCCAGGCTAAGATAGCCACTTCCTCTCCCACCTTTCCCTTGTTTCTTCTTTGTTTCAGCATTCAATTCTTTTCTTTGTTTACTATTATTGTCATCAGCCTTCAAGAAGAACCAAATATGTCCAGAACTGCAAGAGTCACAATTGATCAGCCAAAGAGTTCCTGTTCTTGAAGCCAATCGACCTCCATTGCTGCCCAAGTCTGAGATCTGACCTGCAGATCCTTTGGAGGGCTGGTTCTACACTCTAAGAAGATCAATCAATCCTCTCTTGAAGGTATATAAGCTGTTGTTCCTACAAAATCCTTCTCATTCTCTCTCCTAGGTTAGAAAATCAAAAAAGCTTGTAACTTCACAGCTAGCCATCGGAATCCTCTCAACTTTGGGGGTTTTTGTACCCTCCTTGGGCCCTACAATCGACCAAATTTACAGCTCAATTGGAGCCCTATAGGCCTGGCCGCACCTCTCTCTCTGTGGTTCTATAACATGTCTTTCTCTCTCCTATCAGGTTGGGTTTTTGACTGGTTTCGCTCTTGTATTGGTATTGTATCCTTGGGGGTTTATTTGATGGTCTTATTTCTTTGTTTCCTGGTCTTATTTGTCTTGTTTGGAGTTATAAACTGCTGGGGTAGTTTCTTGTAATCTACTCCTGCATTATTCTGTGGCATTTACTTATGGTGTTCATCATTCTCTCCTGCTAATATCGTTCAAGTTAGAGAAGTTGTAATCGAATCTCACCATGGATTTCCCCTCAGGTTGAATTGCTTACATCGATTGGATCTAGTGTTGTTCTTCATGAAATTTTTTTTCTACTTCTCTTTTTATTCTTCTTTGGGTGACGTTCCCTATTGCATATGGCAAGAGAAGAGTCCACCAATGGCATTTGTCATGGTGCAAATAATTTTGTTCTTTGACATTCACTGTTGCATATGCCGAAAGAAGTGTCGGCCAATGATATTTGTCCTGGTGCAGATAATTCTATTCGTCTTGTGCTTAAGTAGCACTTACCTATTTGTTGCCCCCAATTTATTTTCTGTAAAGATTTAAGAACTCGAGAAACCATAACCAAAGAAGAAGAAAGGAGAAGAGAGATGAGAGAAAACAGAGGTGGAGCAAGGTTGTGCGATAGATGAGTTAAGTCTACCACCAACACCCAATCTTATTTATAGTATTGCTGATTACATTCATAGAAGGAAAATGAAACTAACTCTAACTTAGCTAACAACTATACTAAACCTAACTCTAACTTAGCTAACAACTATACTAATCCCACTAGGAAACTATATCCGATTAACAAAGACAAGCTTGAATCAAATACTGTCCCATAGTATAAAGGTCTATAGACACCCATAGACCTTCAACCGTCACAGACACTTGACACTCCCCCTCAAGCTGGAGTATACATATGGTAAAAGAAAGCTTCAACTTGGACCTACAAAAACTCCAACGAACACAGAGAGAACTCCAATCAACCATCATAAAGCCAACAACAATATCAGTTCAAACACATCAAATATCAGTAGATAAAGAAACGTCGTGTCGAATAAACCAGTAAGAATCATCAACAACAAAAAACAGTAGCATCAAAAGCTCTTCCCAAAGAAGGCATTCCAACAACAACTCAAATAGAAGTGTAGCATCCAACAGCTACATAAAAATACCTTCGCTTAGAAGGCACTCTTAACAAAATTATAGCATCCACCAGCTACACCAAAAGACCTCCCCAAAGAAGGCACAACAACAAAACTATAACACCCAATAGCGACATCAAAAACACTCATGAGCCTCATTCAGTGATCTCCCCAAACAGATGTCTCATATAAAATTTCACCGATAAATAGGAAGCATCAAATTACTGGGGACCAAATAGCAGCAGGTTGCTGAATATACCAAACAACATTAGGTCGCGGAATATAACCATCTTCAAAAGATAAAATAGTTGCTGATGACACACACGAGTAGATACTTAACAATAAGTCAATCTTCAATGAAAATAAACTTGAGCAAACAATTACTCCAACCACTGATGACTTAAGACTTGAGTTGAGTAGATAATAAATCTCTAATTGATGATAATCTCCAATGAGCAAATAACACGTGGACAAATAATTTCCAACAACCACCATTGCAAAGGATGATCATCACAAAGAATCCCTTAACCAAAAGCACCACAATAAAACGATTTCCAATCTCCCCTTTACAGTTGCAAATTATTTCCGACCACAACATCATGCAAGTAGCATTAGTTTGTTGCATAGTTGTCACGGTGCCAAGGCGGTGGAGGGTTGTCTAAGCGCTTAGGCGAGAAGGCGCACGCCTCAAGGCGAACAAGGCGACCAATTGTTATTTTTCCTATTTTATAACATTATTTAGTAAGCTATATATACCTTGTATCATAAAAAATAAAGATTAAGCAACATCAAATCATTAAAAATCAACATTTAGCCATATTAAATCATAAAAAATTAACATTAAGTCATATTAAGTTATAAAAAATCAAAATTTAGAGAAATGCTCTGGTTCTATAACAAGTTTGACTAGTCAAATGATATTATTTTTACATGAGACTTTTTGTATCAGTTATAATATAAAACCAGCTTTCTAACAAGTCTAAGATTACTTAAATCTAAGTTGTAATGACAAAGTTATGCTCCGGTCAAACTTATTTTTAAGTGCGCGAATGCTGTTAAAATTGCCTGAATGAAAATAATTTTATGGATATCAAAACAAAAAATTATTTTACCGGACTTTTGGTTTTTAGCAATGTTTTAGCATGATAGAATTTATAAAATTTTCATAATTGAGAAAAACTCCAGCATTTAAAAGTTGAAAATCGCCCCTATAAGCAAAATCCAGTTTTTCTTCTTGGACTGGGGGGTTGACTTTTTATCCTTTTGGAATTTGATTTTAAAACTATTTTTACTGGATTCAAATAGGGGGTATTTGCTTATTTATAAAAAACATTTACTTGAATGATATTTGGCATAAATAAGTGCCAAAACACAAGGCGGTATGCAGTGCAATAAGGCAATTGTCGCCTAGGCCCCAGACAAACCACCTGGACGCCTAGGCGACGCCTTGACAAGACAGGTTTGCTGGGGACCAAACAACATCAGGTTTCTAAATATACCAAACAACATTAGGTCAAATATAAGATAGTTGTTGATGACACACACAAGCAGATGCTTAACAATAAATCAATCTTTAACAAAAATAATCTTGAGCAGACAATAACTCCAACCACTGATGACTTAAGACTTGAGTTGAGCAGATAATAAATCTCAAAATGATAATAATCTCCAATGAGCAAATAATAACTCCAGCTCCAAATGAGTAGGTAATAACTTCAATCTCGCCCTCATGTGTAGCATTAAATGTGGACAAATAATTTCTAGCAACCACCATTGCAAAGGATGATCATCACAAAGAATCCCCTAACTAAGAGCACCACAATAAAACAATTTCCAATCTCCTCTTCACAGATGCAAATTATTTCCGACCACAACATCATGCAAGTACCAATTTTCCAAAAAAGTGCAAATTCCAAATTGAGATTGAGATGATCTCGGGCCCACCAAAGCAATAATTTGGCACATATATGCCCAATGACAATTTTACTTCATATAATTCCCAATTGATGCGGAACTCGAGTCATAATACCTAATTGGGTTTAGTATGGACCCACCAAAACAATAAAACTAAACCCCAAGGGGTTAGCGCAATTGGCTTGGAGGGGACACGGTACTCCGCCTCAGGAAGCGAGGTCCTGTGATCAAACCTTCACTGCTGCACCTAATTTCTTGGGGCCACCGCACGAGAGTTTCCTTCTTGGACTGTCCCGGTCCTGTGTAAGCGGTATCACAGTGACTTAGGGACTAGTAAGGTCAAAGATTCGGACACCCTGTGTATAAAAAAAAAAAAAAAACTAAAGCAATTCAAAGCTGATGGCATTTCCATAATTAATGAAAGTCAAGCTAGCAATAGGAGCAAAACAAGTAAAAGAAACAATTTGTATGATAGGTGAAAGGGGTATACATGGAATGGGTTATAAAATGTGGACAAACTAGAATAAAGAAAGATGTGAGGGGTATTAATGGAAACTCAAAAAATAAAAAAGGAAAATTAGAAGAAGTTAATGTGAGGACATCTTCTTCCTCACAAAGCCAATACTCACGACAACCATCACGAGGGAAGGGAAGAAGTTCTTCTTCCTTGCGAAACCAAGGGAGAAAAGAAGGAAACCCATGAAACCCAATCAAGAACAGGAGTAAGAGCATTGGAAACCAAGCTTCTACCTTCGACAACCATGGCGGAAAACCAGAGGTGGAACCAACTACATATCAACACCAAACCATCAATAGCATCGAGCACCAGAATCAATCGATTAGGTTTCAGCAGCTGTAGCAGTTCTTCAGCCTTTGAGCAAGAGACAGCGGTAAAGAACACATCATTAACCAGCAGCAGATCGAGAACAAGTTTCCAATCGAAGAACCATGAACAAACCTTAGTAGAATGGGGTCAACAAACAGTAGCAGCAGTATAACATGATGCAGCAAGAATCAATTAGGGTATCAACGATAACAGCGGCAAAGATTCAAAAAAATACCAACAAGAAGAGACCTACAAACATGAGAAGATAACATCCAGTAGAGCATTGGTTTTTTTTTTTCCCATTGAAACAGCAAATTTTTTTTTTCCATATACTTGCAGAGTCCCTCTTCCCAGACTCGCAGAATTTTCTTCTTCTTTTTCTTCATGGCTCTGATACCATGTAAAGATTTAAGAACTCGAGAAACTAGAACCAAAGAAGAAGAAAGGAGAAGAGAGAGATGAGAGAAAATAGAGGTGGAATAAAGCTGTACGATAGATGAGTTAAGTCTACCGCCAACACCCAATCTTATTTATAATATTACTGATTACAATCATAGAAGGAAAAGGAAACTAACTCTAACGCGGTAACAATTTTCCTAAACCCAATAGGAAACTACATCTAACTAACAAAGATAAGCTTGAATCAAATACCGTCTCATGGTATAAAGGTCTATGGACACCCATAGACCTTCAAATGGCACATACACTCTTAACATTTTCGATTATGGGGTTTCTCTGTCAGCAATGATGATGCCGATTGTCACACCCCAATTCCAGTAATCCCAACTTACCAGTAGGAATACCGGTGGTGTGAGTAAGATGCGTACCCGTCTTATAAACCTACCAGGATCTCTGATAGCAGTACCTTAACATACACATTCTCACAACACAAACCAACCAATAGCAGTGGAATCAAAGTATAATATTTAAGATGGGAAACATCTAGTGATATCATATAAGTAACTAAGTTATTTTATTACAATTATCCATGACTTATAATAATAAGTTCAAAAGTATACCATCCACAATTCTGTATCAGAATAACAAAAAGTACGCCGCACATCTAACGGTGCCGCGTAAGCACAGTAATCACATGCACAATCCTGATCATGTTCCTCTGCCTCTGACATCCATCAGTCACCTACACCATAATCAGGCCCCGCTGAGGTCGAGTCACCACAAAGCGGCACTACTGTACCTGTATCATCGTATAAAAAGGGGCATATACGTAGGGTGAGCTTCTAACTTGCTCAGTGAGGGGTGGGTTCATGCAATCAAGCACAAGCATTCACATATATAATATTTGATAATGACATGAATACAGAAATTAAACACAGTCCATGATGCGAATGATGCAATCCATTTGATTATTAATCCACCTAACAATATAAATAAGTCTAGTAAATGCTACTACGACACATTATGCTGTATCCCTTGTCTTGGAACTGCCATCAACTACACAGCGATACAAACCCTAGCTGTGATTAGGAGCCTGTTGGTCCCAGTATGCTTCCATTGATCAACCAACAAACCCCTAATAACCCCCTCCTGGCAGTCACGACACCGGTATCACCATCGGCCACGACGGACAAGTTTCCACTTCCGGCAACAATCACATCGTACCACGGGTGTGGCATTCTGGGAAGGTTCATCGAACATACCACCATTGGGCTATCAAACACCTTAGCCTCTGTTGGCAAGGACCTAACCACAATATCCTACATGCCTTTCATAATGATATAGTTAGTATGGACCATGCAACACCGGGATCACCATCGGCCACGAAGCGGGTCCATTTCCAAGTATAGTCCAGGGGTACACGATACTGGGAACACATCGGATCGGTAACAAGGTGTAACCCACGACTATATACCTATCTAGCATGCATAGCAGTTGAGTATGAACTACGCAACACCGGGATTCCCATCAGCCACGAAGCATATCCATTTCCAAATGCAGTCTCGGAGTACACAATACCGCGAATACATTAGTCACAAAGTGTAATCCACGACTACCAACTAGTTCTAATGCACATAATCAATGCATAAATGCAACAAACATACGACAATCATTGTACTGTACCACCTCGGCCACACCGGATTCCGTCTCACAACATACATCTCATATCATTTCCATCAAGATATAACATGTTATAGAACATCATCATCATTTAAGCAATTTAAATAATCATGTGAAAATTCTACACATGCGAGCAGTTCTATAATAATTAAACAATCCCAAAAATAAAAGTCAACCATCCCTCACTTTGTTTCAATGGTGACTTCATATAGGCAAAGATGGATATTGATCGATTGGTGTTGATTCTCCCGTTCTACAAAACTCGTGGGGGGAATTGATGTAGATAAGTCACTTAATGGGCCTATTTTATTGCAAATAAGCATTGAGTTGGGTTATGTATGTGTTGGACCTTTGATCCTATGAGTTTTCTTTGTAATGGACCACTTTAATGGGCCTAAAATATGGGTAGAAAATAGGAAAACGAGATTTAATTCATTAGCTTAGTTAAAGTCCTGTTATGAGTCTATTTCCTTTGTTATTTTAGTTTCCTAATCAGTTTAGGTTTCCCTATTAGTGAATGACTAGTTAATTAGTCTTACTCCATGTTGGAGTTATAGTCCTATTCCATGTTGGAGTTCTAGTCCTAGTCCTATTTGGAGTCTAACTCCTATTAGGTATTGTCTAGTCCTACTTGAAGATTAGCTCCTAGTTATGTTATGAATCCTATTTAGCTCCCTATATATAGAGGAGCATAGGTACTTTCAATGGACAGATTTGAAGAATGATGAATTGAGTTAATGTTTGAGAGCCTTAGGGCTGTGTGTGATTTCCCTTCCCCCCTTTTCTTTATGCGATTTCTCCCTCCCTACTTGGATTTGTGCGATATCTGATTGTGTGATCCCTTTAATCCCCTTCTATTCTGATTTTTCCTCTCCTCTCTAAGGCTACCCCATCACCCTCCCCCCGACCTCGCACGTGCGGGAGCCTTGTGCACCGGGTATGCCCTACTACTTTATTCAAATGAGTGGTCCAGATCTAGATGCACACAGTGTGCTCGCTTCCTCCAAGAACAGTTGGTTAGAAGTCATTTGAGCGAAGTGATTTCTATTCTGGGTTTGTTTTTGGTAGAAAAGTGTTCCTATTTGAATTTACATATCTAAGATGCAAATTTGTGCAAGTGTGTCATAGAATAATCTCTGTTTACTTATCTCACATGGCTTGTCTACAATCTTTCAACAATTATCCCCAAAACAACTAAATAGGCAACACCAGAAACCCATTCTTTTCCGTTTCTTTTCTTTTTCTTTGCTTTGAGAAACTAACTAAACATAGCCTGAAGGAGTCAATTGGAAACCCTTTCAGTTGTTTTGATATTCTCATCTCAAAAGTCATTGATTGAAGCTGACTATGGCAGATTTGATAAACTAGACTATGATTAATTCACTTTATTGGTATGAATGAATTAAGTGCACATTTAATGCAAGAGGAGGTCAAGAATTAGAATTTCAATTTAGCTGGTTTGAGTGTCAACAGACTGGGGATTTCTTCAAATCTGATCAGATTAAATTCAAATGTGAATAGATCCTCCAACTCTGATCTGGTTACAGCTCTATGTTGCAGCTTTGTAAGAAACATGCTGTGGGTGTAGGTGATGATGCACTAGGACTATTAGTCTGTTTCATATTCATGCATAACAAGCACTGCGCTGTATCACATCTACAAAGTGTAAATGAGTAAATTTCCTTATCTTTCTGTACAACACTGTATGTGAAAGCTTTATCATTTAGACCTTGAAATAGATATAGACAGCATATACAATTACGCGCATTTTTCGGCTTGTTTCTTCCAATTCATGGGAACATTGGATGTTGAATTATCTTTCAGTTTATATGCTTTCTAAGTGGAAGAGTTATCTAGCTTGGTGTATCTTTGCATTGCTTTTGTGTCAGGTTGGACGACTTGGATTCTACGTTATCAATGTCTTCTGATCCAGGGGGGGTGAAAAGGTGTGGATTCAATATTGAAGGGTTGACACATGCTGGTCGTCCAACCAACAACCCGTCAAAATCTTTCAGGAGAGGAATGAGAAGAGGGTCTGAAGGACTTAAGTCAATAGGCCGATCGCTTAAGCTTGGGGTTTCTCGACCAGTATTCCCTGAAGATCTTAAAGTGGCAGAGAAGAAGATATTCGATCCTCAAGAAAAATTTATTCAATTATGGAATAGATTTTTTGTCATATCTTGTATCCTAGCAGTATCTGTGGATCCTTTATTTTTTTATCTTCCTGTTATCAATGATAAAAAAAATTGTCTGGGTATAGATAAAAAGTTAGCCATCACAACTACAACACTGCGGTCTATCATTGATTGTTTTTATGTTATTCACATGGTTATCCAATTCCGCACGGCTTATATTGCTCCATCATCTCGGGTTTTTGGGAGAGGTGAACTTGTGATAGATCCTGCACAGATAGCAAAGCGTTACATGCGAAAATTATTTATCGTGGATTTTATTGCTGTGCTACCCTTACCTCAGGTTTGAAATACTTGTCAAACTTTCGCTTCTTTTTTGCTTTATGAGCATGCATGCCATTTCAATTTCGAGATCTTTGTTGTTTGATTATGAAGTCTGTGTATATTACAGTCTAATGACTTAATTATTTATGAGATTTCCATGTAGCAGCTAAGACCAATAGCAGTATCTTGCTATAGTGACACCTTTTCAAATCCCTCTCTCTCTCTCTCCTCTTCCTCTCCCATGCATATGCACTACACTTGCCATACTTGTGATTGGATTGTTGAATTATACCCTTAGATAATTAAATAATCAGTGCGAAACTCTCTGCGTCTTCGATGCAATGAATGAATTTGTGTGGTCGTTTCATGGTTGAAGGTGGATTCTTTGACACAGTCAGCTTCAATAAAACAATAATTGTGTGCAAGTATCCATCTTGGATTGAGCTTTTGGAAGGATTTTGCTTGAGACATGCAAATCATTTGTGGACTTTGTTAACAAGTATAGAGCATATTGGACTGGATTTTTTTTTTTCAGGGGAGGGGGAGGGGGAATCTTCACCCCTTTGTCAGTGCTTTGAATCCGGGTCGAGCATTGTTTTCAGAGGGCCTATTTTGGAAGAGGCTTGATCCATGCACCATAGAAACACTACATAAACAAAGAGGATGAATTTGATATCCCCGTTTTGAATCAAATTAAAGCTGATGAAGTTGAATCTTTGAACCCTAAACATTGATGCTTGCCTGCTTATTCTGATCAGAGTCCAATTAAATAGAACATTACCTTATAGTTTAGGTATTTGTTACCTTCAAGTTTTCGACTTCTACTGTGCTATGACACTGAAAGTCATCTTATACACCAATTTTCCCCTTAAATGTATATGGTGAAGCCTATTACTGAGTTGCCTTCCTTGAACAGCTCCAATAAACTGTAGAATTATTGTTCATCCTTTAGCTAGAAGTACTTGCCCAAACATTGAATTTTATACACTAAACACTAAATAAATTGATCATCAATTGATCTATGACTGAGTTTCTGTTGTTGTAGAAGAACCTCAACAACCTTTAATTTCATTTGTGAAATGATTTTTCATGTACTAATTATGATATGTAGTGTACTAGTGTATGTATCCTGTCTCTCTCCATATTATTTTTACTGCTGCCTCTGCAGCTGACCTTACATAAACTTGCTATGCATTCTTCTTGAGCTTGTTATCAAATTTCACTCCAAGTAAACTTTGTTGGATTCCAATAACTTGGGGTCAGCTTCCCGAATCCCATTCGTTGATTCAACTCAATCTTCGGTCATATCTTCTTTCAGATTGTAAGTCAAGTATTTTCTCAGTTCTCACTACCTCAACCCACTATATATTTTTGCTTTTCCATTGTCCTTTTAAAATTTCTAGCTTGCATCAAATTTATTCTTTTCGAATGGAACCTTTATTGGTCTTTGTTTCATATACAAGGGAATGTCAGTTCCCAATCTTTATGGTGACGGGATCTGATGCAGTTACATGTAATTGGTCCAGTAGGGTATTTAATGGTTAGTTTTGTAATTTTATTTTATTATATGCCTGTTTAATCATCGGTCAACGGTATGGAATTGAGTCCAATTTGGTTTCAAATTCTGTTTTAGATTTCGATATGGGTTGGATTGTTTGAGTCTCTATATTTGGATACTTGTAACCAACGAAAATCAGATTATTGGAATGAATTTGTTGGTTTCGTAAGCTGCCAAGAGTTCTGTCATGTTTTCCCCTCTCTCTCCTGCATCAGTTCTCTTCCTCTGATCTCATTTCTCCAGGTTTGATCTTTTTTAAGCTTCTGCTCATATTATCTTTTTTTTTCTCATATTTCTTTGTTGCTGTTCTCTTTATTTTACTGTAACCCCTGGTATTGTGGGATTAAACAAATCTAATTACCATCACGTGATTCACATCATTGCAGGTCGGTTTGATCTGATATTCTGGGTATAGGCTGCCCCCTTCACATGCGATTTAACCCCCCCAAAAGAATGATCCCGGAACTTCCTTACATCTAGAGAACTAAACCAGAAAACTAGGCTGATTTAGAACCTACCACAGGTTCTTATTTCAGACACTAAACTCACCCTTTTCACCTGCTGTTTTGAGTGAATCTGAGAAGCTTTCAAGAGGGTTACCAGTTGTGAACCCTTACCTAAAATTTCTCTTTGAAAGGACATGCATTGAAGAAGTTATTGCTGTTGACATTGTGCTGGTTTTCTGTCCCTGTTCAGGATCAAGAGGTTGAAGCCAACCTCCTTGTGTTATTAAGTAGAACCCCATTGTTCCAACTTTCCATAAATACACCTAATCCTTATTTTATTCCATCCCTTCCCCATCTCTTATTACTTTCCAGAAATACCCTCCCCCTAAGAAATTGTTTCCAATTACTGTTAGAGATATCAGTTATGTTAGTCTAAGGGTAGTATTGTAATTTATCTCATTATGTTTTATTTTCCTTTTCCTCCTTGGGGAGGTATGTGTAATTTCCCTCCTTAGGGAGGTTTGTGTAATACCTTGTAAATATATTAATAAATGATATATTGGTGTAGGTGAGGTTATCTCTCACTATATACTATTCCAGCATCCATAGATTCTCTCTCTTCTCCCTCTTCTACTTCTCCATCTTCTTCCTCATCTCACATCTCATTGTTCCTCTCCATTCACATATTTCAACTTGGTATCAGAGCTCCTTATTGTAAGGTTGGTTTCAGAGTCGAACTACTTGTCTTCTTCCTTCTCTTCTCTTTGGAACCCTAGGTTACAAAGGGGTTCCAAGGAAAGGGTCTTTCATGTAAGAAGATTGAAGAAACCTTGAGGGTGGCATGCAAGGAGACCATGGAAACACCAATGGGAGTTTTTCTTTGAAGGAAGGGACACATGCAGGTTGTAAGAACCAAAACCTGGCCTAGGTAAAGTTACCGCCAGCCCTGGATTGTTTTTTCCATTTCTCTCTCATCTGGTCAGATTTGGAGCTGAAACCAAGCCCATTTGGATCGCCCTAGGGTGTACTTTCAGCCCTATTGGTATCGCTACAAGACTCCTTGAGTTGGGCAGCCACAACTCAAAGTTATCAGTCCAAATAGGGTACCGCTTGCCCTGTTTTTTGGTGTTTTTACTCCTAAAAGTTGTTTGTGATGCTTCCGATTTCCATTTGCTTGTGAGGTATGATGTTTAAGGGCATTTAGCTCCTATGTTATGATCCTACACCTTGAAGGAGGTAAATATTGTGAATTCCTTTGAAGTGTATGCTTGGATTGGTGGCTGGATTTTTTTTTTTCTGGTTCAGGGAAAGCAATTTTTTGTGTAGAGTTTGTATTCCCCACCTTGTGTGTGACCCTTTATCTACAATATGTTTGAAGATAGTGGCCTTGGAGCCCTCTTTGGTGATGTTTCAGCCACTGTATCGAGTAGTGTCCCTCCTACTCCTATGTTTTTTGATAACCCCCATACTCAGATTCCTATTGTGAAGTTGGACACCACCAACTATTTGGATTGGTCCCATTCTGTAAAGCTTTCCTTGCGGAGTAGGGGAAAGGTAGGGTATAATACAGGTTCCATTAAGGCTCCTCAACCAAATGACCCGACATATCTAAAGTGGGAGACTGAAAACTCCACTGTTATGACATGGCTGATTTTCTCCATGGAACCCGAAATTGGAAGAAGGTTTATGAGGAAAGAAACTGCCAAGGATATTTGGGACAGTGTTATTAAGACCTTTGACCGTGTGGGTGATTCGGCCAGGGTGTATCAATTACTTTAGAAGGTTATTGGCATGAAGCAAGGAGATAAAACCATTTCTAAGTACAACACTGTCATTAGTCTCTGGGTGGAGTATGATCACTATAGAGATCATAGTTTTTAAGGCGGTAAGGCGACGGAGGCGTTTGAGGGTCTTTCGGAGTGTCTTAGCGATAAGGTGGGCATAAAGTGTCGCCTTATTGACTAAAGCGTTATTGTGTAATTTTTTTATAAAACCAATCTATTTGGCTCAAATCCTAGTTGAATCCTATTACTCATATGTTAAATAGATATTAAAGGTTCATATTCATACCAATGTAAGACATTCATCAAGAAAACAAATCAATAAAGTGAATAAACTAAGTTCATCTTCATCAATCATCAATCATTATAACATATTAACATATAATATAAATACATAATTATGAAGCAAAATTATAAAAATAAAGAAAAGAAGACAAAAAATACAAGTATTTATTATACTTACCTCTATGATGCAAAAATGAGTGCCTAAGCCCTAAGATCATCCGCTATATTTCTACTCCTGCCAATGAAGAATGAAGCTCACCGCTGCCGGAGCAAAATGGTCACCTAGATAAGTGGTTCTTCCTTGTTCCTTGATTCCTTCTCAAAGCCCTTTCTTAAAACCCTTGACAAAATCCAAACCCTGTTTGTGAATCGTGTTTTTGTTTTGTTTGTTTTGGTTATTTTTGGTGGAGTAAAGTTGATCCCATACATCTCAAGTGTTAATAAAATCATACACTTACCAATAAAAAATCTATATTTGGAATCTTCATCAAGTAATTTTAAAATGTGTTAAAAAAAAAAAAAACCATAAGGCGCCACTTCACGTAAGGCGGAGCACTGCCTTACCATCTCTAGACCGCATCAGCGCCAAGGCGCCAGTAAGGCGTCGCCTTAGCAGCGCCAAGGTGCCAGTGCCCAATCCTAAGGATGAAGCTAAGGTTTACCGGACACTTGAGAAGGAGAGGGTTCTTCTGTTGCTTGGTGGGTTGAATCCCGAGTATGAGCCGTTCTGGATACAAATATTGGGCCGGTCTCCACTTCCATCCCTTGATAAAGTGTATAGCTATTTACAGAGTGAGGAGACCAGGCGGGTGGCCATGGCACATGCTCCTCCTTTTGAGTGGTCTGCTCTTATTACTAGCTCTTAGAAAGATTGGGGTGGTGGTGGCCGTGGCCGAGGCCAAGGCCCACCTCGTGGAGAGGATAAACATTGTGATCATTGCGGGAAGTCTGGGCACACCAAAGATAGATGTTGGGCTCTTCATGGTTGACCTCCTCGTGGCGGTTCTAGTGGTGCTCGTGGTGGCCGTAGTGGGGGAGCTTGAGCCCACAATGTTGAGACTGAGCATGCTATTATAAGGTCTGCTCCTAGCCCATAGCCAGAGCACAGTTCCCTTACTAGGGAGGATATTACAGCATTTCGCAGGGTCATGTCTCAACTGGGAGGCTCATCATCTTCTTCCCTTATAGTGCTAGAGTCCTCGGCTTCTGCATTGCAGTTTTCCTCATCTGCTCCTTCCACAGCTCCATCTTGGGTTATTGATTCGGGTGCTACGGATCATATGACTGTTACGTCTCATTATTATGATACATACTTTATTTGTTCCGGTAGAGATAAGGTTAGGGTTGCCGATGGCTCCCTTTCCTCCGTTTTTGGTAAAGGTAGAATTCCTGTTACTTCTTCCACGTTCCTGACCATACCTGTAATCTCTTATCTGTGAGCCATCTGACAAAATGCTTAAACTGTTGTCACTTTTTTTCCTTCTCATTTTCTCTTTCAGGACTTGGTGACGAAGAAGATTATTGGCAGTGGGCGTGATAAGAAAGGACTCTACCTACTTAAACCTCAATCACCTTTTTTGGCTATAGCTCAGTCCTATGTGTGTGGACGTTCTGATAGCAGTTCTGTGGATTCTGTAATGCTGTGGCACCAACGTTTGGGGCATCCATCTTTTGTTGTTATGATGAAACAATTACCTTATTTATTTACTTCTTTTCCTAGTTCCCAAGTCTTTCATTGTGAACCGTGTATTTTTGCTAAACATTGTCGTTCCTCTTATCCTTATCATCATAATAGATCGACTGTTCCTTTTCATATTGTGCACTCTGATGCTTGGGGCCCCTTTACTACTTCTTTACTTGGCTTTCGGTACTTTGTTTCTTTTGTTGATAATTTTTCCCGTGCTACTTGGACTGTTCTGATGAAGCACAAGAGTGATGTGTATGATGCCTTTAAATTTTTTTATCATATAGTATGTACACAATTTGACACCAAAATTAAAATTTTTCGTTCTGACAAAGGGGGGAGTATATGTATGGTGGTCTTCAAGACTTTTTTACTGACCATGGCATTATCCATCAGCTAGCATGTGTTGACATACCACAACAAAATGGGGTAGCTGAGAGAAAAAACCGCCATCTATTGGAGGTTAGTAGGAGTATTCTCTTTGGCATGCATGTTCCTAAAACTTTTTTGGTCTGATGCTCTTTTTACTGCTGCTTTTTTGATCAACCGTATGTCAATACCACTCCTTGGCTCCAAAACTCCCTTGGACATCTTGTCTCCTTAGCCTTCTTCTTTCTCTCTTCCACCGAAAGTGTTTGGGTGTATTTGTTATGTCCATGTTAATAAGTCTTCTCGGACTAAATTGGACCCCAAGACACTTAAATGTATCTTTCTTGGCTACTCCTCCACTACTAAGAGATATAAGTGCTATCATCCTTCTTCCAGACGAAGGCTTCTCTCTAAGATGTCACCTTCTTTGAGTCTACTCCTCTTTTTACCTCTCCTCATCATCCTTTTCAGCGGGAGCATAATGGAGGTGAAAAGGCTATTAATGAGATCACTTTTCTATCCCCATTGCCTATCTCTCCTTTTATGCTTGACATTGGGAAACATAAAGCGGTGGATATTATTGATGTTGGTGATCATTTAAGAGGTGGTTTAGGTTCAGGTAATGATAAGGAGACCATTGTGTACACAAGGAGGAACAAGAAGACCTGCCAAGAGTCCTCTTTGAATCCAACTCTTGAGATCCACTCTCCTCAGTCAGGTAATATCATAGTTTTTAAGGCGGTAAGGCAACGAAGGCATTTGAGGGTCTTTCGGAGTGCCTTAGCGATAAGGTGGACATAAAGCGTCGCCTTATTGACTAAAGCGTTCTTGTGTAATATTTTTATAAAACCAATCTATTTGGCTCAAATCCTAGTTGAATCCTATTACTCATCTGTTAAATAAATATTAAAGGTTCATATTCATACCAATGTAAGATATTCATCAAGAAAACAAATCAATAAAGTGAATAAACTAAGTTCATCTTCATCAATCGTCAATCATCAATCATTAATCATCAATCATCAATCATCAATCATCATAACATATTAACATATAATACAAATACATAATTATGAATAAAATTATAAATATAAAGAAAAGAAGACATAAAAAATACAAGTATTTATTATACTTACCTCTGTGATGCCAAAATGAGTGCCTAAGCCCTAAGGTCATCCACTATATTTCTACTCCTGTCAAGAAAGAATGAAGCTCACAGCTGCTAGAGCAAACTCACCGCTGCCGGAGCAAAATGGTCGTCTAAATAAGTGGTTCTTCCTTCTTCCTTGATTCCTTTTCAAAGCCCTTTTTTAAAACCCTTGACAAAATCCAAACCCTGTTTGTGAATCGTGTTTTTGTTTTGTTTGTTTTGGTTATTTTTGGTGGGGTAAAGCTGATCCCATACATCTCAAGTGTTAACAAAATCATACACCTACCAATAAAAAATCTATATTTGGAATCTTCATCAAGTAACTTTTAAATGTGTTTAAAAAAAAAAAAAAAATAAAAAAAAAAAAAAAAAAAACCCATAAGGCGCCACTTCACGTAAGGCAGAGCACTGCCTTACCATCTCTAGATTGCATCAGCGCCAAGGCGCTGCTAAGGCGACGCCTTAGCAGCGCCTTAAAAACTATGGGTGATATCCTTCCTTCCACATCAGAGTTAGATCTTCTTGTTGCTATTAGGAAGGAAAAGAGAGTTTGTACTAATCCTATAGTCCAGTTTGTTTCCTATGACTCTCTATTCCCTGCAGGTGTTGCATTTACTATTGCTCTCTCATCTGCTTCTATTTCCAAGAATGTTTCTGAAGCTATGTCTGACCCAAAGTGGAAGCAAGCTATGACTGAGGAAATGATGGCCCTTGAAAAAAAATTGTACCTGGAAGTTGGTTGACCTTCCAAGGGGGAGAACTCCAGTTGGATGCAAGTGGGTCTAAACAATCAAGTACCGGTCAGATGGTACTATTGAGAGGTACAAAACAAGGCTGGTGGGAAAAGGATACAATCAAGTGTATGAGATTGACTATCAGGAGACATTTTCTTCTGTGGCTAAGCATAACACCATAAGGGTCCTTTTATCTCTGGTAGCAAATAGGGATTGACCATTGTATCAATTAGATGTGAAGAATGCCTTCCTACATGGTGACTTAGAAGAGGTAGAATATATGCAAACTCCTGTTGGATTCAAGTTCCCTTCAGCTGCAGGAAAGGTGTGTCTTCTCAAGAAAGCTTTATATGGTCTTAAACACTCCCCGAAGGCCTGGTTTGAAAGGTTCAGACAGGCTATCCTGAAGAATGGCTATTCCCAAAGTTAGGCTGACCGCACTTTGTTCACTAAGTGTGGTAATGGCACCATCACAACTTTGATTGTCTATGTTGATGACATTGTGGTAACTGGAAATGACAAAACTGGGATAGTCAATCTGAAGAATTACTTAGCCCAACAATTTGAGATTAAGGATCTAGGGTCCTTAAAGTATTTCTTGGGGATTGAAGTGTCTAGATCTAAGAAGGGCATAAAGTTATGCCGAAGGAAGTTTATTCTAGACCTCTTGAAAGAAACAGGAATGTTGGGCTGTAAGCCTGCAAGTTCTCCTATTGAGTAGAATCATAAGCTGGGGGAAGATGCTGACCCTTCTCTTGTTGATGCAGGAAAATATCAAAGGCTAGTTGGGAAGCTTATTTATTTGTCCTTGATTCGTCCAGACATTACTTATGCAATGGGGGTGGTGAGTCAGTTTATGCATGCTCCCAAGAGTGGGCACTTGGATGCGGTTTACCTCATCATCCGGTACTTGAAGTCCTCTGTAGGAAAATTACTACTTTTTGCCAAACATAACCACATGAGCATACAAGGCTTCACTGATGCAGATTGGGCTGACTCAGTTTCTGATAGGAGATCTACATCAGGCTATTGCACGTTTGTAGCTGGAAATCTAGTTACATGGCGGAGCAAGAAACAATCTGTGGTGGCTCGGTCCAGTGTAGAGGCAGAATTTAGAGCTATGGCTCATGGAGTGTGTGAGCTTCTCTGGTTGAGAAGGCTTGTCCAAGAATTGAGTATTGATACTGAGGCCCCTATGAGGCTTTATTGTGACAAGTCTGCCTTAAGTATAGCCCACACCCATATGCAGCATGACAGGACGAAGCACATAGAGGTGGACAAACACTTCATTAAGGAGAAGATTGACACTGGTTACATATGCATACCTTTTTGTGAGGACTGGAAATCAGCTGGCTGA
This sequence comes from Macadamia integrifolia, assembly GCF_013358625.1. NCBI lineage: Eukaryota > Viridiplantae > Streptophyta > Magnoliopsida > Proteales > Proteaceae > Macadamia > Macadamia integrifolia. The sequence continues at coordinate 2,805,956 of NC_056561.1, read as the reverse complement.
TATCTTCACAAAGGGTCTTATTCATCATCAGTTCAGTTCTCTGCTGTCCAAACTGGGAATGCATGATATTTATTCTCCAACTTGAGGGGGAGTGTTAGAGATATCAGTTATGTTAGTCTAAGGGCAGTATTGTAATTTATCTCATTATGTTTTATTTTCCTTTTCCTCCTTAGGGAGGTATGTGTAATTTCTTTCCTTAGGGAGGCTTATGTAATACCTTGTAAATATATTAGTAAAGGATACATTGGTATAGGTGAGGTTATCTCTCACAATATACTATTCCAACATCCATCAATTCTCCCTCTTCTCCCTCTTCTACTTCTCCATCTTCTTCCTCATCTCACATCTCATTGTTCATCTCCATTCACATATTTTGAACTATTACATACTTAACTTCCTCTTTGCTTGTTGGTTCTGAAATTTAGAGTAATCAATGATTTCCATTACATCTTTAAATTGAGATACTTACCATTCTTGTGGGCCCATAGTGAACTCAAAACTAGGGTTTTGGAACCCGGGATTGCATCAAGTTTGTTCCTACTTGGGTCTGCTCCCCACATCACTCCTAATTTTTCACTTCCAATCTTGGTAGTTACATTTTCTTTATTATGTCTTTGTGATCAGACGGGTCAACACAATTTTGTCTAATGAAACATTATTTGATCACTAGCATGATCCTTAAAAGTGTGCATTTTTGCATTTGACTTCACCATGCGTGAAGCTATGTGATCCTTATGATTGGGTTTATTATTGCTGCTGTGGAGGTTGTGATTTCATGGACCCCAGGTCGTACTGAAAATATTTGCAGAATAACAAGATGGTTGTCCTTACAGTTTCCATGCTGGTTATTCCTTGGGTGGAAACTGTGGAATGAATAAGCCTATTACTACTGCCTCCTTAGTAGTATTGTTATTGATTTTCTTAATATGTACTAGGTAGGGGTACTTCCTGCTTTCTATCTCGACATAGTTTCTTCTGAACAAATATGTTTTGTTGCATGGTTCATGTGTGTATATTGTATAGGAAGTCGATATATTATTTTGTTGCTGTAAGATAATAAGATGAAGGGTTTGATTAGAAGAATATCAGAAACCTCTTGGTTACTGGAGTTGGTGGCTGGAAGAGTTATACTGATTACTTTTTGATATGTTCAGGTTGTAATTTGGAGATTTCTTCAGAGATCAAAGGGCTCAGACGTGCTTGCTACAAAAGAGGCATTACTTTTCATTGTCATGCTTCAATATATTCCAAGGTTATTCCGAATCTTACCACTAATGTCAGAACTGAAAAGGACTGCTGGTGTCTTTGCTGAAACTGCTTGGGCTGGTGCTGCCTACTATTTGCTGTGGTACATGCTTGCGAGTCATGTAAGTACCAAAAAATTGGTTGTGCTGTAAAGACCGGTCAGTATAAAACGGAAACAAAAAACACATTTTTCTTTTAAATTTTGTAATGTGTTGTGTTTAGATACTACTATATTAGGAAAAGTGTAGGGTATTGGCATCATCTTTTGACAATTTAGTGGCATGCGAAAATAAATTCTTTTTGTTATAAATATATTGTGCAAATTGGAGGCGAAAGGACGAAGGATAGAATCCTCGCCACCCCCAAAGGAAAAAAAAAAGGGGGCAAGAGAAGGCTGGATTGACATAGGTGGAAATGCTGAAAGGGACATGGGTATATCAGAGTTAAGATGCGACTATGACTTTAAATATAGTGAAAGGAAGGTCAGTGGTTGCATAACCAATGCCAAGTAGTAGATATAAGGTTTAGTTTTTTTTTGGATGAATAAATATATTCATTACCAATAGGAAAAGAATATACAAGGGAAAAGAGAGAGGGTGGGGGGGAGGGGAGCCGCAACGGCAAAAAACCAAAAACAATGGGGTGGGGTCGGGTGGGGAGCAATGCCAAGAGGGCTTAATGCAGGAGTACATTACAAGAAGCTAACTCCCAAAAGTATGCCCCAAACAATACAAAAGTGCACATCACAGGGTAGAGATTTATGACTCACAAAACTTAACAACCCCCATGGGTGGAATTCCAAAAATTAACAATCTCCATGGGTGGAATTACAATCAAAGATGCTTAAGAAACAAAACCAGAAATAACCCCCATAAGGATGAAAGCAACCCATAGAGAAATAGTCCCAAAGTTGTCAACCAAAAACCAACTATTAGGGAGACAATAACCCTGCGGCTAGGGATAGGAGAGAATACCTGCGGTTGGGGCTGTAGGCCTCTGATGAGGTTGAAACTTGGGTCGAATGTAGGTCTGTAGGGGAGGAACAAAACCTCCAAAGATGAAGGGATTCTGCCTGCTGATGTAGGAGATCTGCCGATTCTTGTTTTCTGGCTTCTGGAGAGAGAAAAGGCCAAGAACCCCAAGAACTGGTGCTGTCCTGCTTGGGCAGGTCTGAGAGGTGGATTGAGGGATCCTTTAAGCACGAGGAACAGCTGTTGGAAACGCCTGATTGAACTGAGACCTGATGTGAACAGAGTGGCTGTCGGCTGGACTGTCAAGAGAAAGAAAATCTAGCTGATCGATCCTTGCTTTTAGGAGTCTTCTTGGGCTGTTCGATTGAGGTGCTTGGCTGGACAGAATTAAGGTTTGAAGGGCAGATCTGGAACTCTTTATTAACAGCAAATAAAACAGAATTTGAAAGTGGAAAAAGAGGAAAGGGACAACATGGGAGAGGAGGTGGCTATCTCAGCCTGAGCTTCTCACCCACAACTATCTCAACTGCTCTAAGCATTTAGTTGCAAAATTTCTTTCATTCAAATCTGAGAATTGAAGGTACATATGCCTCTATTTATAGAGAGGAAGTTTACAATCATACTAAGACTAGGAGCTAGTTTCCAAAGAGGACTAGACACTCTTACTACAACTAGGAATTGAAATTAGAACTAGGGACTAGACCTTCTAACTCCAACATGGAGTGAGTCACTTAAACAAATAGTCCGTAAAGGGCTTACAATCGATGGGCCCAATGGGGACTTACAATCGATGGGCCTAATGGGCCTTTATTGGCTTAAAAATAACTTAAATAAAAACACCTAATATAAATCCCGTTTTCCTACTTTTTATCCATATTTTAGGCACATTAAAGTGGTCCATTACAGATAAAACCCATGGGATCAAAGGCTCAACACATATATAACCCAAACCAAGGCTTATTTGCAATATAATAAGTCCATTACGTGACTTATCTACATCAACTCGCCCTCTCTTAGAAAAAAATTATCCTCGAATTTTGTAGAGCGTGAGTGTGATTATAGCATGGTGCATGTCCCTCTTCAAGCCGTAGAAAAATTCAGGTAGCTCTTTGATAAAAAGGATGTAGTTTAGAATGTGAGGAGCTCGATCTTCAAGATACTTTAATGGGATGACGAACACCACATGCTTAACCTCAAAGTCTTCAGATGTATCCATGAAGTCGTCCTCTAGCACATCCTCTACTTGCTCTTCTTCGATTATAGGCTCTTCAAGTCCTTTGTCCCTGTCGTTCACAGTCTCCTCGATGGTTTCATCAACCATTACTTCAATCTCGAACCCTTTAGGATATTCTGCTTGGCTGTCAATAATCACCATAGTTGTTGTAGCACTAATCTCCTTGGGTTCGATCTCTTTGTCCACCATTGTGATCATGTCGCTTTCAATTTCATCCATTTGAGTCTTGTTGATGGAAACATCAATGACTAGCTCTTCCTTGAGAATAGGAATTGCTGGAATTTCTTCAACACTATCCTCAACTTCTGACTCTGGTTTACTACTCGAAGGTGTCTTCTTTTGTTGCTCCTTTGCAATAAAGGCCGATGATTCCTTCATGCTCTTGTCAATTGTGGGTGGCTTTTGGGGTGTAATTGGAGGGAACTCTGGTGGAAGAAAGTACATACTCCGTTTACGTTTAGATAGGTACATGCCTGCCAACTCATACTGCATCTCGTCCCACGTTCTAGGTTTACGTCCTTGAGTTTGAAGTTGCTTTTCACGGACTCTCCATTGTATTCGAACACAATCACTCATCTAGGAACATGCATATTGGAGTTTTTGTGCCTCTGTTAGGTTGTAGTTGTCAAATACACGTCCAATTCATGCATCCATTCAAGGAATTGCCCATGAAAATAACGTGGCTGAGCATTAGATTGGGCAGCAGCAGCCTGAGTATTGGAGTGAGCAGCAATAAACTCTCTCAATTCTGCTAGTTGTTGGTCACATACGTCCAACCTTGTAGTCAAGGCTTGGAGGGCTTTCCACTCATCTTCCAGAGTGATTTGTTGGGGTCTTTCTTCAACCATAGTTCTGATACCACTTAATGCAGGAGTAGATTACAGTATTATATGAACCTAACTTCCACAAATATACCCCAAACAATACAAAAGTGCACATCACAGGGTAGAGATTATGACTCACAGAATTTAACAACCCCCATGGGTGGAATCCCAAAACTTAACAACCTCCATGGGTGGAGTTACAATCAAAGATACTTAAGGAAAAAAACCAGAAATAACCCCCATAAAGATGAAAGCAACCCACAGAGAAATAGTCCCAAAATTGACAACCAAAAACCAACTATTAGGGAGACAATAACCCTATGGCTAGGGATAGGAGAGAATACCTGTGGTTGGGGCTGTAGGCCTCTGATGAGGTTGAAGCTTGGGTCGAATGTAGGTCTGTAGGGGAGGAACAAAACCTCCAAAGATGAAGGGATTCTGTCGGCTGATGTAGGAGATCTGCCGATTCTTGATTTCTGGCTTCTGGAGAGAGAAAAGGCCAAGAACTCCAAGAACTGGTGCTCTCCTGCTTGTGCAGATCTGAGAGGAGGATCGAGGGATCCTTTAAGCACCAGGAACAGCTGCTGGAAAGGCCTGATTCAACTGAGACCTGATGTGAACAGAGTGGCTGTTGGCTGGACTGTCAAGAAAAAGAAAATCTAGCTGATCGATCCTTGCTTTTAGGAGTCTTCTTAGGCTGTTCGATTGAGGTGCTTGGCTGGACAGAATTAAGGTTTGAAGGGCAGATCTGGAACTCTCTGTTAATAGCAAATAAAACAGAATTTAAAAGTGGAAATAGAGGAAAGTGACAACGAGGGAGAGGAGGTGGCTATCTTAGCCTGAGCTTCTCACCCACAGCTATCTCAGCTGCTCTAAGCATTTAGTTACAAACTTTCTTTCATTCAAATTTGAGAATTGAAGGTACATATAGTTAGAATATGTGAAAGGAGAGGAACAATGAGATGTGAGATGTGGAAGAAGATGGAGAGGGAGAAGAGAGGGAATCAATGGTATGTTGGAATAGCGTATTGTGTGAGTGAATCTTACCTACATCAATATATCCTTTACTAATATATTTACAAGGTATTACACAAACCTCCCTATGGATGGAAATTACACATACCTCCCTAAGGAGGAAAAGGAAAATAAAACATAACGAGATAAATTACAATACTGCCCTTAGAGTATCGTAACTAATATTTCTGACACTCCCCCTCAAGCTGGAGAATAAATATCATGCATTCCCAGCTTGGACAACAGGGAACTGAATTGATGATGAACACGGCCCTTTGTGAAGATATCAGCCAGCTGATTTCCAGTCCTCACAAAAGGTGTGTATATGTAACCAGTGTCAATCTTCTCCTTAATGAAGTGTCTTTCCACCTCTATGTACTTTGTCCTGTCATGTTGCACAGGGTTGTGGGCTATACTTATGGCAGCCATGTTGTCACAATAAAACCTCATAGGTGCCTCAGTATCTAAACCTAATTCTTGGACAAGCCTTCTCAACCAGAGAAGCTCACACACTCCATGAGCCATAGCTCTAAATTCTACCTCTGCATTAGACTGAGCCACCACCGATTACTTCTTGCTACGCCTTGTAATTAGGTTTCCACCTACAAATGTGCAATAGCCTGATGTAGATCTCTTCTCAGAGACTGAGGCAGCCCAATCTACATCAGTGAAGCCTTCTATCCTCATGTGGCTATGCTTGGCAAAAAGTAGTCCTTTTCCTGGAGAGGACTTCAAGTACCGGAGGATGTGGTAAACCGCATCTAAGTGCCCACTCTTGGGAGCATGCATAAACTGACTCACCACCCCCACTGCACATGTAATGTCTTGACGAGTCAAGGACAAATAAATAAGCTTCCCAACTAGCCTTTGATATTTCCCCGCATCAACAAGAGAAGGGCCAGCATCTTCCCCCAGCTTATGATTCTGCTCAATAGGAGAACTTGCAGGCTTGCAACCCAACATTCCTGTTTCTTTCAAGAGGTCCAGAATAAACATCCTTTGGCATATATTTATGCCCTTCTTGGATTTAGACACTTCAATCCCCAAGAAATACTTTAAGGATCCTAGATCCTTAATCTCAAACTGTTGGGTTAAGTAGTTCTTCAGATTGACTATCTTAGTTCTGTCATCACCAGTTTCCATAATGTCATCAACATAGACAATCAAAGCTGTGATGGTGCCATTACCACGCTTAGTGAATAGAGTGTGGTCAGCCTGACTTTGGGAATAGCCATTCTTCAGGATGGCCTGTCGGAACCTTTCAAACCAGGCCTTCGGGGATTGTTTAAGTCCATACAAAGCCTTCTTGAGAAGGCACACCTTTCCTGCAGCTGAAGGGAACTTTAAGCCAGGAGGAGTTTGTATTTACACTTCCTCTTCTAAGTCACCATGTATTAAGGCATTCTTCACATCCAATTGATACAATGGCCAATCCTTATTTGCTGCCAAAGAAAAGGACCCTTATGGTGTTATGCTTAGCCACAGGAGCAAATGTCTCCTGATAGTCAATCCCATACACTTGACTGTATCCTTTTGCCACCAGCCTTGCTTTGTACCTCTCAATAGTACCATCTGACCGGTACTTGATTGTGTAGTCCCACTTGCATCCAACTGGATTTCTCCCCCTTGGAAGGTCAACCAATTTCTAGGTATAATTTTTTTCAAGGGCCATCATTTCCTCAGTCATAGCTTGCTTCCACTTTGGGTCAGACATAGCTTTAGAAACATTCTTGGGAATAGAAGTAGATGAGAGAGCAATAGTAAATGCGACACCTGCAGGGAATAGAGAGTCATAGGAAACAAACTGGGCTATAGGATTAGTACAAACTCTCTTTCCCTTCCTAATAGCAATAGGAAGATCTAACTCTGATGTTGAAGAAAGGATATTACCTGACTGAGGAGGGTGGATCTCAGGAGTTGGATTCAAAGAGGACTCTTAGCAGGTCTTCTTGTTCCTCCTTGTGTACACAATGGTCTGCTTATCATTACCTGAACCTGAACCACCTCTTGAATGATCACCAACATCAATAATATCCACCTCTTTATGTTTCCCAGTGTCAAGCATAAAAGGAGAGATGGGCAATGGGGATTGAAAAGGGATCTCATCAGTAGCCTTTTCACCTCCATTATGCTCCCCCTGAAAAGGATGTTGAGGAGAGGTTAAAAGAGGAGCAGACTCAAGGAAGGTGACATCTTTAGAGAGAAGCCTTCGTCTGGAAGAAGGATGATAGCACTTGTATCCCTTAGTAGTGATGGAGTAGCCAAGAAAGATACATTTAAGTGCCTTGGGGTCCAGTTTAATCCGAGAAGACTTATTAACATGGACATAACAGATACACCCAAACACTTCGGGTGGAAGAGAGAAAGAAGAAGACTGAGGTGACAAGATGTCCAAGAGAGTTTTGGAGCCAAGGAGTTGTGTTGGCATACGGTTGATCAAAAAAGCAGTAGTAAGAAGAGCATCAGACCAAAAAGTTTTAGGAACATGCATGCCAAAGAGAAGACTCCTACTGACCTCCAACAAATGGTGGTTTTTCCTCTCAATTACCCCATTTTGTTGGGGTGTGTCAACACAAGCTAGCTGATGGATAATGCCATGGGCAGTAAAATATCTTGAAGACCAGCATACATATACTCCTCCCCTTTGTCAGAAGAACAATTTTAATTTTGGTGTCAAATTGTGTACATACCTTATGATAAAATTTTTTAAAGGCATCATACACTTCACTCTTGTGCTTCATCAGAATAGTCTAAGTTGCACGGGAAAAATCATCAACAAAGAAACAAAGTTACGAAGACGAAGTAAAGAAGTAGTAGTAGAGGGCCCCAAACATCAGAGTGCACAGTATGAAAAGGAACGGTCATTCTATTACGATGATAAGGATAAGAGGAACGACAATGTTTAGCAAAAATACACGGTTCACAATGAAAGACATGGGAACTAGGAAAAGAAGTAAAATGAGGTAACTGTTTCCTCATAACAGTAAAAGATGGATGCCCCAAATGTTGGTGCCATAACATCACAGAATCCACAGAACTGCTATCAGTACATCCACACACAAAAGACTGAGCTATCGCCAAAAAAGGTGATTGAGGTTCAAGTAGGTAGAGTCCTTTCTCCTCACGCCCACTGCCAATAATCCTTTTCCTCACAAAGTCCTGAAAGAGAAAATGAGAAGGAAAAAAAGTGACAATAGTTTAAGGATTTTATCAGATGGCTCACAAATAAGAGATTACGGGTAAGGTCAGAAACGTGAAGAATATAATCAAGTGAAATTGAATAAGTAATAGAAATGCTACCTTTACCGGAAATGGAAGAAAAGGAGCCATCAGTAACCTTGACCTTATCTCTACCGGAACAAATAGAGTATGTATCATAATAATGAGACGTACCAGTTATATGATCCGTAGCACCCGAATCAATAACCCAAGATGGATCTGTGGAAGGGGTAAATGAGGAAACCTGCCAAGCGGAAGCTGTGGACTCTAGCACTGTAAGGGAAGAAGATGATGAGCCTCCCCGTTGAGACATGACCTTGCAGAATGCTGCAATATCCTCCCTAATAAGAGAGCTGTACTTTGGCTGTGGGCTAAGAGCAGATCCTGTAGTAACATGCTCAGTCTCAACACTGTGGGCTCTAGCTCCCCCACTACGTCCACCACGAGCACCACTAGAACCACCACGAGGAGGTCGACCATCAAGAACCCAGGACCTCTCTTTGGTGTGCCAAGACTTCCTACAATGATCACATCGTCTGTCATCTCCACGAGGTGGGCCTTGGCCTCGGCCACCACCACGCGAATCCTTTTGAGAGCTAGTAGTAAGAGCTGACCGCTCAAGAGAAGGGGTATGTTCCATGGACACACGCCTGGTCTCTTCACTCTACAAATAACTACACACTTCATCAAGGGATGGAAAAGGAGACCGACCCAAAATTTGGATCTAGATTAGCTCATACTCGGGGTTCAGCCCACCAAGCAAAATAAGAATCTGTTCCTTCTCAAGTGTCCGATAAACCTTAGCTTCATCCTCAGGATTGGGCAGGTTGAGGTCCCTATAGTGATTATAGTCCTCCCAGAGACTACTAACAGTGTTGTAGTGCTCAGAAATGGTCCTAGTCCCATGCTTCATGCCAATGACCTTCTGAAGTAGTTGATAAACCTTGACCGAGTCACCTATATGGTTAAAAGTCTTAGTAACACTGTCCCAAATATCCTTAGCCATTTCTTTCCTAATAAATCTTCTTCTAATCTTAGGTTTCATGGAAAAAATCAGCCATGTCATAACAGTGGAGTTCTCAGTCTCCCACTTTGGATATGTCGGGTCTTCTGGGTTAGGATTCTTAGTGGTATCTATAACATAACCTAGCTTTCCTCTACTCCGCAAGGAAAGCTTAACAGAATGAGCCCAATCCAAATAGTTGGTGTTATCCAACTCAACAATAGAGATCTGGGTATGCGGGTTATAAAAAACAATAGGAGGAGGAGGAGCACCACTCGATTAATTGGCTGAAACATCACCAAAGAGGGCTCTAAGGCCATTATCTTCTGATATATTGCAGATAAAGGGTCACACACAAAGTGGGGAGTACAAACTTTACCCAAAAAATTGCTTTCCCTGAACCAGAAAAAAAGCCAGCCACCAATCCAAGCATACACTTCAAAGGAATTCACAACATCTACCTCCTTCAAGGTGTCGGATTATAACAAAGGAGCTAAATGCCCCTAAACATCATACCTCACAAGCAAATAGCAGTTGGAAGCATCACAGATAATTTTTTTGGAAGTAAAAAGACCAAAAACAGGGCAGGCGGTACCCTATATGTACTGATATTTTTGAGTGATGTAGATCCACATTATGGAAGGAAATATGAGAGGAAGAATGGTCCAGCCTTAGTCCACTTGAGTGGCTAGGGTCCAGCCAAGAAGCCAACTGAACCCTTACTTGGTCCACCTGAGTGGTTAAGTACAAATAAGGGCCAATCGGGCCCATCGGCTAGGAGAATAATTAGTAGTTGTTTTTAATTACTTAGGGGCCATTGGGCCCATCGAGTTGAGTAAGTGGTATGTCGAGTCCAAATTGTCTTAGGACTCTATTTGTTTTCCACATAGGTTTATTATTCCTAGTCCAATTTTGAATTCCTAGTTGTAGTAAGAGTGTCTAGTCTTATTGGGAAATTGGCTCCTAGTTGAAGCAGGAGTGTCTAGTCCTATTGGGAAACTAATTCCTAGTAGTAGTTTGATTGTTATTCTACCCTCTATAAATAGAGGAGCCTATGTACTCATAATTTCATATTTGAATAAAGAATAATTGTAGTCAATTGCTTAAAACAGTCGGGATAGCTGTGGGTGAGAAGCCCGGGCCGAGACAACCGCTCCTCCCCCACTTTTCCCTTTGTTTCTTCTTGTTTAAAGCTTTCTATTTTATCCTAAAGTTACTGCTGTTGAAGTGCACGACTGTTGTGAGTATCCAGAAGTTCAGATCTGTTCAAGTTACAAACCAGATTTGATTCTCTCTCCTGAAGCCTGCGATTATTTCTCCTAGGTTAGAAAATCAAGAAAACTTGTAACTTCACAACCAGCCGTCAGAATCCTCTCAACTTTGGGGGATTTTGTACCCTCCCTAGGGACTATCTACACCCAAGAGTGCAGCTCAGTATAGACCTGGCCGCACCTCTCTCTCTCCAGCTCTATAGCAGGTCTTTCTCTCTCCTATCGGGTTGTGTTTTGGGCTGGTTTTGCTCCTATATGGGTATTGTATCCTTGGGGGTTTATTTGATGGTCTTATTTCTTTGTTTCCTGGTCCTATTTGTATTGTTTGGGGTTATAAATTGCTGGGGTAGTTTCTTGTAATCTACTCCTGCATTAAGTGGTATCAGAGCTATGGCTCAGACAGAAGAACCCCAACCCACCCTTCAAGATGTGATGAAAGCAATCCAAGCCTTGTCTACGAGGTTGGATGGACATGACCAACAGTTGGCTGACCTAAAAGAGAGTACTGCTGCCCACTATAACACCCAACCAACTGTTGCCCAAACTAATGTTCAACCTGCTGTTAATTGCATTGGTAATGTTCCCAGAAGAGTCACTATGCAACCTAGAAGGAATGTCCCAACTCAGAATGATGAGTATGATGAGTATGACAATCAACTTTATCAGCCTGACGATATGTACAAGGTCAAGTTAGAATTGAAAGAGTATAATGGGAGGCACGATCCCCTCTACTACCCGGACTGGGTAATTTGATGACTACTTCCGGTGATACCGTATGCCTGAAGAAAGGAAAGTTCAATTAGTTGTCATTAAGTTAACTGGTGGAGCTAAGGACTGGTGGAGGAACGAAGAGAATAGGTTGATCCGTAGTCGTCAGATGCCTCACAGTTGGGAAGACTTGAAATTTATCCTTAACGATAGATTCTTACCACCCACCTACCGACGTCGACTCTACGACATGCTGAATACTCTTAGGCAAGGTACTATGACTGTAGGAGATTATACTGATCGTTTTAATGAACTACTTTCACGAACAGGTGCCCATAAAGAAGATGAAGAACTGCTCATATCCCGTTTCAAACTGGGGTTAAGGTATGATATTCGTGAGAAGCTTGGTGTGATCGAGATACCCTCCTTAAGCATTTGTTTTGACAAATCACTAGAAGTAGAGGATCTGATCAAAACAACCTCCAGAAGGTACATCCAGCCAACTGACAACAAAAAGCCTTATGTACCAACCAAATCCACTGGATTTCCTACCCGAGCTCCACAAGATACATAAGCTAAGGTGAAGGCTCCAATGGGAAGGGAGAGTGGATCTGTGACATGCTACAGTTGTGGAAAGACTGGACACGGCAAAATTCTGCCATAAGCGGGGACGATCCAACTTTGTCATCATGCCATCGAATCCAATCCGGAATTACAAATCCACGAACCTCAGGATGACGATTGGACTGTTAATGCTGCAGTTGAAGGAGAGGAGGATGAACTGGAAGATGAGCTTACACCAGAGAATGATGATCCTCATGCTTATGTCAATGTGGTTGCAAGAATCCTAGTGTCTGAAACTAAGGGTGAAGACTGGAGGAGGCACAATATCTTCTACACCTTAATGTCTAGTGGACCTCACAAAGCTCAAGTGATTGTAGACAGTGGAAGTTGTGTGAATGTGGTATCTCAAGCCTTTGTCATTGACGAAAAGCTTAAGACTGAATCCCATCCACAGCCATACAAGGTATCTCTTCTCGACAGCAACACCATGGCTGTAACTCAACGATGTTCAGTCCCATTGAAGGTCTCAGATTTTAAAGAAAGTGTATGGTGTGATGTCATCCCCATGGTCCTCACTGATGTACTACTTGGAAGGCCTTGGTTATATGACAACAATGTGCTAGTGGGAGGTACTAAGAACCAATGCATCTTCGATCACAAAGGCAAACCATTCATTCTAAACCCACTCAACATACCTCAGGTAAAAGACAAGTTAAGGGCTGCCCAACTAAGGAGACAACATGTCTTAAAGAATGTTGCTAAGACCTCTTCCAAAACAACCACTGAGCAAAAGAAGCAACCATGCAAAGAAAATTTCGGCAAGAACACTGTGGACAACAAGCTATGCGTGCTGCCCCATAGAGAATTCCTGACCCTTGGTGAAGAAACCGGCCTAATCATAATTCTTGTTACCAAGGCTGCTGAACCAGTGATAGTGGTCAAACATCCCCCACAAATCAAACAATTGCTTGTTGATTTTTTAGATTTGGTGCCAGAGGAATTGCCTGATAAACTACCACCGATGAGGGATATTCAACATGCCATTGACCCTGTGCCTGGGTCAGTACTCCTTAATCTGCCCACTTACCGTCTCAGTCCTACAAAGCATGCCGAGCTCAAGAGAAAAGTGGATGATTTATTAAAGAAAGGGTTCTTGGTTGAGAGCATGAGTCCATGTGCAGTACCAGCCCTATTGACACCAAAGAAAGACGGATCATGGTGTATGTGCATTGACAGCCGAGCCATTAACAAAATCACGATAAAGTATAGATTTCCTATTCCTCGTTTGGATGATATACTTGACATGTTGACAGGAGCATCCATCTTTTCAAAGATTGATCTATGGAGTGGATACCATCAAATTCGAATCCGTCCAGGGGATGAATGGAAAACAACCTTCAAACGAAAAGAAGGCCTGTATGAGTGGAAGGTTATGCCTTTTGGCCTCACCAATGCACCTAGCACTTTCATGAGGGTGATGACACATATACTATGACCCTTCATCGGTAAATTTCTTGTAGTGTACTTTGATGACATATTAATATACAGCAAAGCACAAAATGAACACTTGGAGCATCTGAGACGTGTCATGAGAGTACTACGGACAGAGAAGTTATACATCAACTTGAAGAAATGTTCCTTTATGCTGCCCAAGGTCATCTTCCTTGGTTTTATTGTGTTTTCACAAGGCATAGAAGCTGATCCGGAGAAGGTAAAAAGTGTCGTTGATTGGCCTATTCCAAAGACCTTGACCGAGGTTCGTAGCTTTCACAATCTTGCTTCATTTTACCGACGATTCATCTGAAATTTCAGTACCGTTGTAGCCCCAATTACAGAATGCACAAAAGGGGGAAAAATCCCATTTCAGTGGACTCCGGTAGCCACTAAAGCTTTCAACTTGATCAAACAAAAGATGACAGAAGCACCAGTGCTTAGACTACCCAATTTTGATCTTATGTTTGAAGTGGCTACTGATGCATCCCATGTTGGGATAGGAGGAGTGCTTATGCAAGAGGGCCATCCGATTGCCTTTTACAATGAAAAGTTGAATGATGCAAAAAGAAGGTATTCTACCTATGATTTAGAACTCTATGCCATTGTTCAAATCCTCAAGCATTGGAGGCATTACTTAATTGGCAAAGAGTTTGTGCTCTATTCAGATCATGAAGCACTCAAATACTTGCACTCACAAAAGACCATTAGTGATCGGCAAGCTAAATGGATCTTATACTTGCAAGGATACGTATTTGCTCTCAAGTACAAAGCTTGGAAGGAGAATCAAGTGGCTGATGCACTTAGTCGAAAGGTGATGATGATGAACACCTTTCCTAAGCTTTGAATGTGTAGATCTTCTTGTAGGAGTCCAATGGAAGTCAAAATGTGTGATGATGTGGCTAATTAGAGGCTTGTTGGATTGTTTTTCCTTTAAAATATGCAAATGGAACCGAAACCACTGAGACAGGTGAGACAGAGTCGAAATGTCTCAACGAAATTATGTATTTATAAGGCATGGAATGTATCGTTTCGGCGAGATACCGAAACAATACAGAAATGTCGGCCGAAATACCAAAATTTTGACCTAAATATGGTACACATTGATTCGTGCCTTATTTCATTTTGACAGAAAACAAAAAGCCCGAAATACCGAAACTTCGGTGAGATTTTGAACCATGTACTAACCTAATTAGGTCCTGGTCTGGATGTCCCTCTCGCCTCCCATGACATAACCTCTCCCATGTCCCTTTCCCCTCCAGCGGTGCCTGCAGTCAGTTCCCTTGATACTCTCTCCATAAACTCCTCTCCCCTCCGGATGACCGCACCTGATGTGATGTTTGCCTCCTCCCTTCCTCCGCCATCCACCCTCTCCCTCTCTTGCTCCCCCTCCATCCCTCATTTGGCCAGCCTCTTTCTCTGTCGCCGAAATCTATGGCTACTCAGACGTAAAGCTTGATGGAATTGAACCCTAGAACCACTGGTCTGTCAGTGGAGATATTACCCTCCGGTCAGAACAAATTCTCGATCCTCGAGACGGCTGACCCTGATTACCCCGAAGGTCTCACGTCACTATCTTTGATCCGACTCTTCCCTTATTGGATCCTCTTCTTTCTGAAGACCAGGTTGGACCTTCATCACCGTTGGAACCCTTTGACACCTTCCCTTTTCTCCCTTGCCCTCCTTTGCTTTCGCACACTTCAGACACTACCTCCACCTCGATTTCAGCTCCCCTATCTCTCCTTCCTCTACGAATAAACATTCAACCCTCCTTGCACCTTTAAACCACTCCAATCAGCCTACCCATGAACCTGTCTTTACTCCCCTAAACCAATTTCTTCCGGTCCAGCTTCTCAGCTAATTCTCCAAATACCCCTTGATCATCCGTTATATCCTGGGAACTTATATAACCCGACCCACCCTCTCAAACAGCCATCCATTCTCAACTCGCAACCCGACCTGATCCCTCTTAACCATTCTAACCCGTCTCCTTCTTCCCTACCCGATGTCGACCCTCAACGTTCTGTTTCTAACAGTATTCTTCCCACCACCTTTGGTGTGCCTAACCACCCCTCGTCTCCTTTTTTAGTTCTGCTTGCGACAGTTGCCTCCGTTGCTATGCCCTGTTTGATGACAGCCTCAGCCGCTATGCCCTACTTGACGATTGACCCTGCTGTAGCGCCCTGCTTGACGTTGGTCTCTGATGTTACTACTTAATCCGCCTTGCCTTTTGCCGCGATCGCCACTGCTTCTCCTGCCTGCACTAATGCCGAGTCCGCCTCTACCAATCGAAGTCACGTCACTTTCCCTCATATGGCTTCTCCTTTGTGGCCTTGGAAGGCCCTCCTGAAGACTGCAACAACTAGAATTTCTGCTCCTCTCCGCCGCCACGGGCCTTGGAAGGCCCATCTGCTCCCTGCTCCAACAATGGTTGCCCCGGGCCCCTATTCTTCCTTGGAAAGCATTAATCCTCTCTCCACCAATTGGGTAGCTTTCCATTTGCCGGATTTATTGGCCTTAGATGATCATAATGTGCAAGAGCCTTCAATCTCTGTTCCCTGCTCCTCGGGGATCGCCTCACTCTGGCGAAGGCTCCATTCGCAACACTGGTATCACCAATATGACCATGCTGCCTGAAGGAACTGATATACAAGCTACTGTTACTGCCCCTATGCCTGCACCTTAGTGTGGTCCCTTGGATGATTCCCTTGATCATCACCAGCTTAACCCAACCATTTCTCCCCCTACACCCCTATCCCCCACTTTAGCCACTTATCGCACCAAAACCTCCTCCATCAAGCTCAAAAAACCGAAAGATAAATCCTCTTCCAAAAGCATCAAATCCTCCTCCGTACCTAAGGTCTCCCTAGCCATTGGAAATAGCCATAGACCCCCTTCCACCCCTGGTCTCCCTTCCCTCGTGTCTCATAGGGGCTCATCCAAGAGTCTGATGCCCTCTCATTCTATTCCCTATGATCCCTTGGACCATTTGGAATGTCCGAGGCCTCAGTTTCTCGGCTAAACAAGCTGAAATCAAATCGATTATTCGCTCCTCTAAAATCTAATCTCTATTGTCTCTTGGAAACCCGGGTCTTGGAAGCTAATGCCGCCTGTATTGCTTCAGCTATTGCTCCCTTTTGGTCTTTCGAATCTAATTACCTTCATAGCCCCAACGGGCGGATTTGGATTCTTTGGGACCCCTCCCTTCTCAATATCTCTTCTATTTCCATCTCCCACAATTCCTTCATCTGTTACCTCTCCATTGTGTATGCCCACAATCGTGCTGCTCTCAGGCTTCCCCTCTGGTCTGATCTTCTTTCCACTGCCTCCACCTTAGGATCCAGGCCTTGGGGTATTGCGGGGGACTTCAATGTTATCCGCTTCAATCATGAAAAGAATGGAGGCAACCCCATTGATCCTCAGGCTGTTGATTCCTACAATGACTGCATTGATGACCTCAACCTCATGGACCTCAGATGGTCTGGTGTTAAACTTACATGGCATAACAGGATAGTTGGCAACCATCGTGTGGCTTGTAATTTGGATAAGGTCCTTGTCAATGAAGCCTGGCTAGAAGCCTTTCCCTCTTCCCATGCTTCCTTTGGCCTCCCCGGGATTTCTGATCATAGTCCCATCTCAATCTTTGCCCTCCCTTTCCGCTCCTTTGGCCTTAAAGCCTTCAAATTCTTTGACATATGGACTTCTCACTCTGACTTCCATCCCCTTATCCTCTGTGCTTGGAACAGCTCCATTCATCGCTCCCTTCCCCCTCTTCTTGCTTTCGCCAAAAAGCTCAAGAATGTGAAAGCTGCTCTTAAGCTCCGGAATTCTTCTACCTTTGGAAATATCTTTTCTCAAGTCTCCTTGGGTTGGGATAAGCTTCATTCCATTCAATCCAAGCTTCAGTATGATCTCCTCAATCCAACCTTGGTTGATGAAGAAAAAGCTGCTGCTTCTGAGCTTTCTTTGCTCCTAGATCAAGAAGAAAGATTTCTTCGTTAGAAAGCCCGCATCAGGTGGCTAGAATTAGGAGACTCCAATTTGGCCATTTTTCCATAGATCCCTCAAAGCCAGGACCAATGCCAACGCCATCCCCAAGTTGATCTCCTTGGATGGGATTGAGCTCTATTCTCCGGACCTCATCAAGTCCGAAGCTGTCTCCCATTTCCAAAGGCTCTTCTGCCCTTCCCCCTCCCCTCCCCCCCTTCCATCCCCCACAACCTCCTCAATAAGTTCGTTCTCGATGAGCTCCTCCCTTTCGTCCAATCTATTCCCAGTGAGGAGGAAATCTTGGCTACCATTCTTTCCCATAAAGCCAACAAAGCCCCCGGTCCTGATGGCTTTAGCATGTGTTTCTTCTCAGCCTATTGGAGCATCATCAGGAATGATCTCATTGAGGCGGTGCGTTGCTTCTTCTATAACCCTTCCCAAATTGGTGGCATCAACTACACATTCTTAGGTCTCATCCCCAAGAAGGAAGGTGCCAACACAATGAGTGACTTTCGTCCCATTTCTCTTTGTAATCTCCTTTACAAGTTCATCGCCAAAATCCTAGCCAACAGGATCTAGAAAGTCATTGACTCTCCTGTTAGCCCGAATCAATTGGCCTTCATTGCGGGTAGGAGTATTTTAGATAATATTATTCTTTTCCATGAGATTGTCTGCGGCTTCGACCGCAAGTCCCACTCTCTGGCGGCCCTCCTCAAGATTGACATTCACAAAGCTTTTGACATGATCAATTGGGATTTTATTTCCAATGTCTTGCTCCAGACGTCCTTCCTGCCATCGTTCTCGTCCATTGGATCTGCACTTGCATTTCCAACCCCTGATTCTCGGTCTTAGTTAACGGGAGTCCTGCTGGGTATTTCCCCGCAGATAGAGGCATCTAACTGGGATGCCCCCTCTACTCTTGTGCTTCTCCCTTTCATTGGAAGTCCTCTCCCGTTCCATCCAATCAGCCACTGACCTTCACCTCATCTCTCCAATCCCTTAATGTAAATCCCTCCTTTCCCACCTGGCTTTTGCAGATGACATCATGATTTTCTCCAAAGCCGACCCTCTCTCCATCACCACTATTATGTTCACCCTTTATTCCTTTGAGTCTTACTCGGGTCTCAGTATCAATCTCATCAAATCCAATATCTTTCTTTCGGGTGTCTATCAGATGACTCGTGATACCCTCTCCGAGATCTCTGGAGTCCCTCTGGGCTTGCTTCCTATCAAATATCTGGGTCTTCCCCTCATCTCTTCTAGACTCTTTTCTCACCACTGTGCCCCCATGCTTGATAAGCTCAGGAAAAAGCTCCAGCTTTGGAAAGGCAGACTTCTCTCCTTTGTTGGCCGTCTCACTTTGATTAGATTGGTCTTTCAGTCCATGTACCTCTACTAGGCTGGCACTTTTGTCCTTCCTGTCTTTGTGATCAAATCCTTTGAAAGCCTTATGTGCTCCTTCCTCTAGAAAGGCTTTGACTCTTTTGAATTCCTTAGACCTCTCAGTTGGAAGAAGGTCTGTCTTCCCAAATCCGAAGGAGGGCTTGGGATTAGGAGAATTAAGGATGCAAACTCCATTGTGTTCTCAAGCTGATTTGGAAAATTTTTTCCAAGCACAAAAGATTTTGGGTTGATTGGATTCTATCCGGTCTGCTAAAAAACCACTCCCTCTGGACTGCCCCTTCCACTTTGGATGCTTGGATTTGGAGAACAATCCTTGATCATAGGCCCATTGCCCTCTCTGCCATCTCCTATTCCATCGGCAACAGGAATTCCATATCTCACTTTGGAAGGATCCCTGGCATTCTTGCCCTTGTTCTTTCTCCAAGGGTCATATACTCTTCTGGCCTTCCATCTGATGCTTTTGTTTCCTCTATCCTCTCTCAGGACGGTTGGTCCCCCCTCCCTCTTCCCCTCCACTTTTGGATCATTGGTCCTCCCTCTCTGCCCTCCCTCCTAGCCATCGAGGAAGAGAGGACAAATGTATCTGGCTCCCCTCCTCCAATAGCTCCTTCTCCTCTGCCTCACCTTGGTCTCTCATTCGTGCCCCTTCCTCGTCCGTCCCCTGGCATAAGGTGGTTTGGTTCAAAGGTCATATTCCGCGCCATAGCTTCACCCTTTGGCGAAGCCTTACCAATTGCCTTCTGACCCAAGCCTTCCTCATTCCCCGCCATATCCCTGTCAACCATTCATGCTGTCTCTGCCCCCACAACTTGGAAGATATCCCCCACCTCTTCTTCTCCTGTCCCTTCTCCTCTCACTTTTGGAAAGCTGCCCTTTCCAAATGCTGGCCTTCTAGGAGATCCATTCTTCCTCTCCATTAGGAATGGATTTGGGTAGATATGACCTTCGCTGACCCCTCTATTTGCTACACCATCGGTAAGTTGGCTTTTTGTGCTACCATCAATCACCTCTAGATGGAAAGAAACATTTGTAGATGGATCCCCAAATCTCGATCTCCAAACCAGATTTGGAAAGCTATCTACTTTGATGTTTCTTCCAAAGCCCATTCCCTCCTCCCCTGTCCAGTTACCTCCTCCCACAGAATACCCACATTATCTCCTCTTAGAACCTTTAGGTTGATCTCAGCCAAGCCACCTGATGGCTTTTGTAGGCTTTCCCCTCCCCCACTCAGTGTATCCCCTTTTGTGGTTAGCTGTTTGGCTTTTGTTTTGTCTTTGTTCTTGTTGTCTTTGTGATGGCTCCTTGTTGGCGTTAGCCCCCCTTTTCCTTTTCCCTTGTTTTCTTTCTTTCCTTGGTATTGAATTATTTATTCATAAAGAAAAAATATGGTTAACTAAGGGCTGTTTGGGAGAAAAATGGGTTTATTATACTTTACCGGTTTAAGTTATAATTTGGGATAACGAGCCTACCTTGGGGTGTCCCGATACATTAATCTATTTCTAATTATGTTGATCCATCATTGTGGATGGGGTTGGGGCTCATGGGGCGAGGGCCTGGGTCCACGGCCAAATAACCCGGTTTTGGTTTGGATACTCACCGGTGAAGGCTGAATTGGTCTCCCTTGTGTGGAAATGGATACCTTAAGTTGAATGGGCCTTCTCAAGGTGTTTCCAGTGTGTGGGCCCACCTCTTGTATGTTTTTCTATTAAGAGACAGGGATTTTCTCGTGAAGTGTGAGGGTTTGGATTGACCTTCTCTTCCTTGTCTGGAACCCCTTCCAATTATTGAGGCACAAGTAGCAGGTACAAGTGGGGCCATCCTTCCCTTCCCAGCAAAATACCGCTGCTACCCAGTATTCATTAGTACTGGTGTCCTTCGGTGCCTCATTTGTACATTTAAAATAGGAAATTTTAGGGCACGGGTATAACAAGCATAGACCACAGAGGAAAAGGAAGGATGGGAGCCAACAGGAGAGGAGAAGGAGAAGTGGATGACTTGGGGATAGGAGGCAATGGCAGAGATATGGAAGAAGAGAGGGTTCCAAAGGATCCAGATGCAACCATTGGGGAAATGATCGTAGTTAGAACAGAAGGACCAAGAGGGAGCTATCGAGGTAGCAGTGTAGGGAGCATTAGATTTATGTACTCTGGTTTCCAAGAGGCAACACAGAATAGCTTTAGAGGACTTGAGGCGGGAGTGAATCACTGTATGCTTGGCAGAGGAATTGAGACCTCTGACATTACAAGTGATCCAGGGGATCATTTAGAATGGGAATGGGGGGCATCAAGAGCTCAGAGGAGCTGGGAGGGGACTTGGTGGTTGAGGTAGGGAATTTAGACTTGGATTTGGATCTATGGCTGTATTCTTTGAGAGGGGAGGGTTGGGGGTTTTTCTGAGGCTTTCCGCCAGGATGCAGGATCTGATGGGTTTGGTCTTTCTTAGGGGAGCAATAGAGGAATCATCATGCACAAGGGAGGAGGCTTGGTAGGATCTGAGGTGGCTTGAGGTTATAGGTCGAGGCAATAGGGATGGAGGATTGGGGGGGGGGGGGAATCAGCCGAACGTCCTGTTGGTGGCTGAGGAGTTCCCAATGTATCATAAGCGTCATTGAGGGGAGTCAGCAAGGTAACATCAGCATGGTCCAATAATATAGGGGCAGAGGTAGAAGGCGAATTGGAGCTGAAGCCTTCCAAGGCTGTTACAGTAGCAGGAGTGGCAGGCAATCCAGGCTGGGGCCTAAGACAGAGTTGTTGGGAGCTTCAGGAGCAGAGGTACTCACAAAGCAACCGCTGGCAACATCCCCAGGGGCGGGAGAGCGAACTAATGACGTAGCATCAGTGTTGACAGGGGAGGAAGCAATGTTGCTAACACCTTCAAAGACGGTGGCAGGCATAGTTGATGAGTCTGGCGAGGGGCCAGAAGAGGAGGCAGAAGTGACTGAAGAGTCTGGCAAGTCATGGGGGCCGGAGAGGGTTGGCGGAAGGCCAACAGAGGCAGGAAGAGGCTAGAGCTGCAGGGAGGCTTGAGGGGTGGGAGACGAGTTGATGACGACGACTTCAGAGGCGGTTGCAAATGTGGCTAAAGAACCAGGCAGAGAGGCAGGATTGATTGTAGACGTGGCATGAGGGCATGGCAGGTGGCTTAGGCGAGCAACGAAAGAGGAGTTGTCTGCCAAAGGGGCCGAGGAAGCAGATGAATGGAGAGGGGCTGGGGACCCAACGAAGACGGACAGACGAGGGAGGGGGAGAATGAGAGTCGACGAAGCAGGGGAAGGGTGCAGGAGAGGGATGCAAGCGTCGGGCGAGGGATGAGGCTCAAGATTTCGGTTTGGGTAATAGGGAGAGCAGGGTTAGGGGGAGGGCTAAGCTACGGGTTTGGGTTAAAGGGGAGAGCAGGGTCTAGAGTAGGGTCAAGATGAAGGTTCAGTTTCCTAAGAGATGGAGCCCAAGGGGTGATGGGCCAGAGAAGCGGAGAAGGGCCGGGTAGGAGGGCCAGAAGAAGAGACTAGGCCAAAGGATTGGTAGGAGGCTTGGAAGGGGGCCACAAGGGAGTGATAAGGGATATGGGCCGAAGAGAGGGAGCGAGAGAGTTGGTGTTGATGAAAAGAGATTCCACCACAGTGGCTAAGGTAGGGCCCCCAAAGGGGATAGGGGAGAGGAAGGATTGGGAGATAACTGTGAGGAAGGGATAAAGAAGAGTCTAGAGGGAGAGTCGGTGGAAGGAGGAGAGGGCATGGGGAGTGGGGCAGAGGCTACAATGACAGAGGAAGCAGGAACAGAACATAAGGAAGGGTTGGGGAGAGAGGTGCCTTTGGCGATTTCAAAGGTAAACCCATAAATGGCCAAGTCAAGCTGTCAGAGCCAGCTTCAGAGCTGTCGTTAGTGCTAGAAGACATCAAGAGGGAAAACCGGTTGTGACTATCGGTTTCAAGGTGGTAGACTGCCAGATCTAGCGAAAAAGGGCGAGTGCTGGGACCTGAGCCATCAGAGATTTTTGGCTGGGCCATTTGGCTACGATCCCAGGGTCGGAGTCTCCTGTGAGGCCTTCTGGGATGATCAGAAACAAGGGATGAGGATTGAACGCTAACGGGCTCCAAATTCAGAGAAGCTTTCTTGCCTTGAGTTGAGCTGTCGACATTCATAGTCTTAGAAGATTTATTGGCGATGAAGTGGATTGTTTGGTGACCAAAGATCTTGCTAGTAGTACATTGAGGTGGGAGCCACTCATATCGGACCAGTTGGGTGAAATAATGTTATTCGTCATCATAAATAGGTATAGAGGCTGAAGGTCTGTTGTTAGTGGTGATTTCAACACAGATGCGAGCAAAGGAGATTTTATCCAACGTCTAGTTCGAAGATCTGAGAAGAGGGGCTTTCCAATAATAAAACCAACGATGCTGAGCCCCTTGGCACACCAGAAGTGAAGAGGCAGTGAGGGGAGGGTAACCCAAATCGGAATGGTTTTGTAGTCCACTTTAATGAGGGTAGTATACTTGTCCAATTGCCTACGAAAAATAGGCTTTCTGCCCATAGCTTCAAAGGCCAGCTTCAAGGGCGGTGGTCTTTTCTGATACATCAAAGAAATCGATCACAAAGAGGCCGTTGTTTAACATAAAAGTAGAGAGCCTCCCTTTGATTCTCCATTAATTGGTTAAGGATGCTTTGACAATGTTGAAAGGGGGGTGGCTGCCCAGAAAGTGGCCTATAAGACAGTTTTTCCACTTGGAGATTTCTGGTTCAGAAACCCTGAAGGGAAAATACCTATAGGTAAGTCATTGATAACAGAGGGAGGGATATAGTGGAGGGTATGACCCATAGCGGAAGGAAGGGAAGGAAAAGAGGGGGGGGGGGGTGGAGGAAGAGGAACAACCAACCAGATTCCAGGGCTTGGAGGTGGAGGAGGGGGAGTGGGAAGGAGTGAAGGGGGTACGCTCTGGATGGCTCCCGACAGTAGAGGCCTTTGGAGAGGGATCGGTGGTGGAGAGTGGTCGGTCGTGGAGCGGCACCCCCTTATTACTCCGAATGTATATGCCATAAGAGGCACTTTCCTGATCTAAGTTTTTCAGCCTTCCCTTTCTACAACAACACATCTCAGCCTTCCCTTTCTCTTCTTCCCAAACCGTAAGCTTCCATCCCTTCCCAACCTCCACCTTCTTCTCTTCCTTGTCTCCCTAATTCCCCATGAGATAGCACTAATGATGTGATTCATATGAATCTGGTCGCTGTCCCACACATAACCTCAATTTCTTAAACCCTAAAATTATGTGAGTGAGCAATTGGAGTACTATTTCCTTATCCTGTGATTCTTAATTCTTCCTTTTTAGGGTTCGATTCTTTCTTTTGTTAAGATCAAACCTCCTTTTGAAGATCAAATGTTGCACCTTGAAGAAGTGTTCATCATTGCTTACAAGATTGAAGACCATACCCATCTACGATTTTAGGGTTTTCTCCAAAACCCTGATCCCATCGATTTTTTGGTTCCTTCCCACAGATGCAGGTGATATTTGGAAGAGACCTTTCTCATCCCTACGGAGGAGATCGACCAGCCTTGTGGCCCCATCTCTAAGGCTATGTGTGTGATCCTTGTCTTCTTGAAAATTTAGGGTTTTCTCCCAAAACCCTAATTTTTCATCTCTTTTCAGTTCTTCATCAAAATCAAATATAACTTGGAGGAGTTCTTCGCCACCCTTACTAGGCAGTTTGATCCAAGTGTTGGCCTTTTCTGACGTCTGTCTTTGAAGATTTGATATTTCTCCCAATTTTTTGTTGACTTCTCCCTATTATCATCATGTTTGGAGTAACTACTATTTCTGTTGCAACCTTAGACTCTGATGGGCAGGGTTGTAATGAATATATTCCTTTTGGTGCTTGCTTTGTGAAATTGGATGGAACTAATTATCTCATCTTGCCTAGAACCACTTATCTTACGATTGCCGACAGAGGTCTCCCTGGACATATCACAAGCAAATCAAAGAAACCCTTTGAGGAGGGTACTCCTCAGGACAAATGGATCACCAATTATTCTCTGGTAATGGATTTTCGGATCAATTCTATACATCAATCTATCTCTAGAGGGTTCTTGTTGTTGGAAACTGCTTCTCAGATCTAGGTTACTACCAAAGAAACCTACGGAAAAATAGGGATTGATGCCCAAGTGTTTGATCTTCGTAAGAAAGTGTGTACTACTACTACTCAATAGGACCTTTGTGTTCAAGTATTATGCTGAACTTTGAACTCTCTGGTATGAGCTTGATCACTTTGTAGACTTTCATCCATCTAGTGCTGAAGATATTACTCCCTATGCAACATGTGGACAAAATTAGGGTGTATGATTTCTTTGCTGGGTTTAATGTTGAGTATGATCATATTCGTGTCCAGGTACTTAGCAGATCTCCCTTCCCTACTCTGGAATAGTCTTTTGCACTGGTTCATATGGAGGAGTGTCGTCGTAACTCTATGCTTCGCACTCCTCCTACTGAGAAATCAGCTCTACAGAATGGTTCTACTACTTCTGAGGGAGCTGCCCAAACCAGTGACACTACCAAGGATGTGGTAAAATATGAATACTATAACAAACCATACCATACCAAAGCTACATGTTGGAAACTTCATGGGAAATCAGCTAATTTTGAACCTAATAGTGGTCGTTGTAAATCCAAATACAAGGCCTATCAGGCTGAAACTATTCATAAACCTTCTGCAACTGATGTTGGTCTATCCCAGGAGGAACTCCAGGCTTCCAATTCATCAGCACCGGCCAATTCTCCAGTCGCTTCAGGTTCCAACTTTGCTCGTTCAGGTATCTTGTTTGGTGGTCACTGTGCATCAGTAATCTCCAATCCTTGGATCATTGAAGCCCGTGCCACTGAATATATGACTAGTTCTTCTAACCTTTTCCGCCAGTATTCACCCACCTCAGGTAGAGAAAAAGTGAGGGTTGCAAATGGCCCCTTATCTTTTATCTCTGGAAAGGGTTCTATTCAGTGTTCTAATTCTCTCACTTTAAATTCAGTTTTACATATCCCTAATTTTACTACTAATCTACTATCTATTAGTAGCCTTACTAGGGACTTGAATTGTCAAGTAACCCTTTTTCCTTCCCACTGCATTTTTTAGGATTTGACAACAGGGAAGACGATTGGATGTGGTAAGGTGCAGGATGGTCTCTATTTGCTTGATGATGGTTGTCTTCGTACAACTGCGGGCTCTACTACTCATGAGCTACACTCTCTCTCCTCTGATATGCAATAGTTGCATTGTCTTTTAGAACGTCTTCCTCTTGGAACATTTTTTTTTTATGAATAAATTATATTAAAGGAGAAGAATATACAACAGGGGGAAAGATAGAGAGAGGGGGAGGCTCATTTGGATCCAAGCAAAAGGGGCAAAACCCAATCAAAAGGGGGCGCAACTAGGGGATACAAGCCATCAGGGTGGAGCAGTAGATATGATCGACAGGGGGAGGCCCCAGGAGACATAGTGAGCTTGTTCCTTGGGGAATCTTTGATCGAGCGATGGTGGAGGGAGGCAAGCTTAGTGCTGATGTCAAAGTAGATGGCATTCCTAATCTTGTCATATGAGCGAGAATTGGACGTTCATCGACGAAGATTCCGCTTCATCCAGAGGTGGTTGATGGTGGCACAAAAAGCAAGTTTCCTTGCAATGTCACAGATGGTGGGGCCCCGAAATGTTATATCAACCCAGATCTGTTCCCTACTGAAAGGGAGAACTCTCCTACTAGAAGGCTAATAGCAACCGAAAACTTTTTTCCAGATGGTAAAGAAGGGGCTAGAGAAGAACAAATGGTCAACATCTTCAATGCCATTCTATATAGACAACATGTAGGAGGAACCTGAATGTGATGGTCGATGAGGTAGGATTGCGTGGGAAGGTAGTTGGTAAAAGCATGCCAGGTGGTGAAACTATGATGGAGAATGTGGCCCTTAAACCAAAGGATTTTTTGCCAGAGAACAATGTGGTCCTATTGGAACATTATCTCTTTTATTTTCACAATTAGTTAAACAATGTAATGGGGATGAATTTTTTTGTGAAGCCTGTATTCTAGCTAAGCAAACTTGTTCTAGTTATATTCCATTGAATAAAAGATCTTCCATTTAGTTCACTCTAATATGTAGGGTCTGTCTTGTCGGACGTTTATCTCTGGTAAACATTGTTTGTGTCTTTCATTGATTGTCATTCTCGAACAATGTGGGTCAGTGGGTGTATATGATGTAGCTCAAAAGTGAGGTGTTCATTTGTTTTCAACACTTCCACAAGATGAATCAGACATAATTCAATGCTACTTTGAAAATTCTATGTATTGATAATGGTACTGAATATGTGGAGGGTCAATTTCAGAGGTATCTTGCTGAACATGGGATCCTCCATCAGACTAGCTGTATTGGCACTCCCGCTCAGATTGGGGTACAAGAATAGACACTTGTTGGACATTTCCCGCACAATGATTTTTTTCAGACAGGTTCCCTCTCATTATTGAATTGATGCTGTCTTGACTGCCGCCTACTTGATCAACCACATGGCTACTAGGGTTCTTGATTCTTGTACTCCTATGGCCGTTCTTCATGGGGATAACTCCTGTCCAGTTCCTCCGAAGACTTTTGGGTGTACTTTCTATGCTAGGGATCACCTACTCACCAGGAAAAGTGGAATCTCGTTGCATCAAGTGTATCAGTCTGGGTTATTCTCCTACTCAGAAAGGATACAAGTGCTATCATCCTCCTACTAGGCGTACCATAGTCACCATGAATGTTGTGTTTCACGAATCTGTAGGCTATTTTTCCTCGCCATATCTTCAGGGGGAGTCCGGTATTGACAGTGAAGAGCCGACTCTGAATTTTCTTGCTCCACCTCCAGTGTATCTACCATCTCCAACATAGAGTAAGGGGATAGAGATTACTGATATTCCAGCTTAAGGCTCAGGCTAAGACCATTGTTCCTACCTAGGGGGAGTGACTACCGTTCAACGTACTATTGGTGAATTTCAGAGATAGACTCTTCATCTCTATCGTAGGGTTCACACCAGAATTAAACAACTTAAGACCACTACCACCACTACAACACCTTTACACATCCCCTTGGCAACCCTGAATTCAGAGCCGACTAAGCCCATTGTGACAGGTATAACTTCTTTTGACCAACCTATTGCTCTTAGAAAAGGCACTAGGACTTGCACTTAACACCCCATTTCCCATGTTGTTTCTTATGATTCCCTTTCTCCCTCCTATCGTGCTTTGTGTTTTCTCTTTCTTCTGTTCGTGTTCCCCAGAATTGGTAGGAAGCTTTTGCAGATGGAAAATGGAAGGCCACAATGGTAGAATAAATGGTTGCCCTAAAAAAGAAGCTACATGTACATCAACTTTCATTACATCCACATCTTCCATTGTGGATCATTGATTCTGGTGCCTCTTCCCATATGACTCGTAAGTCGGAATTAATTTTTTCATTGTCCAAAGTTGCTTACTCTTCAACTATAATTCTTGTTGATGGGTCCTCTACCCATTTGACTGGTTATAGTACGGTTGACCATATCATCTGTTCTTCATGTCCCACAGTTACCGTTAATCCGTTATTTGTTAGCTAGCTTACTAAATCTCTTAATTATTTTGTCATCTTTTATTTTTCTTATTGTGTTTTTCAGGACCTTTAGACAAGAAGGAAGATTGGTGGTAGGTTGGACTCTACTACCTAAATTGCACAGGTCCCTCTACTGTTGTTGCTACTACTATTGATGTCACTCGTCAATGGCATTATCAGTTGGGGGCTTGGGCCATCCATCTCTATTTAAGCTTCAGCATATGGTACCTAATTGCAAATCTATGTTTTGCCTTGAGTATAAAACTTGTGAACTCGAGAAGTATCATCGGTCATCCTTTTCTACTTGTAGTTTGTCTAGAAACTAGAAGTCAAATCTTTCTTTTCCGTATTTCTTTTTGATATTGGTGGTCCTTGTATCCAAAATAGGTTAGGTTTTATTTTTTTTTATCACCTTTGTGAACGATCATTCCCATTTGACATTTGTGTATTTGTTGAAAGTTCGTTAAAAAATTGTCTATTTTTTTAAAGATTTTTTAATGAAATAAAGACCCAATTTGATGCTTCCATTAAAGTTTTTTGTTCCAATAATGCACTTGAGTACACTCAACGTTAAATTTCTACTTTCTGTTCAGCTCATGAAATGATTCTAAACAAGTTTTTATACCCCACAACAAAATGGGGTTTCTAAACAGAAAAAATAAATGCTTATTGGAGATTGTTTGGTCTCTCATGATGAGTATGCATGTTCCTAAACATTTTGGTTGTGATATTGTTCTCATTGCATGTTATTTGATCAAACAAATGCCCTTTCTATTCTAGATAACCGTTCACTTTATTTAATTTTTTCCCCAACAAACTCCCTTGTTTTCCTGGCCACCTCGAGTTTTTGATTTTTTGTTTGCTCACATTTTACAACCTCAAATACATAAATTATCTCCCAGGGCTATCAGGTGTGTTTTTCTTGGTTATTTTAGAACTCAAAAAGGGTATAAATGTTACAACCCTTTTTCTCATTGGAAAATTGTCAGCGCCGATGTTACATTTTTTTTTGAAATTATTCCGTATTTTTCTCCTCTTGTTCGTACACCTTCTCTCTTGATGTTGAAAGTAATTGTGCACCACCTCTTTCGGTTCTTGTGCCCTTTGATGATGTACTAGTTGCTTCATATCTTGCACCACTACAAGTGTACCAACAATGTAAGAAAATAGTGTCATCTACTAGTGCTTCATAGCCCACCACTCAGTTTGTTCATCCGAATGAAGGTCCTCCACAAACCATTGGCTCTTCACAAAGGTACTGGTTTTTGCACTTAGAAAACTAACTGCATAACCTATTAAAAATTATGTTTCTATCATGGCTTAAAAATTTGGCGATATCTTGCCAAAATTTTGGATATTTTGGTTTTTTGTTTTTTCTACCGAAATGAAATGGCATACGAAACACAAAGTACGTAATTTTGGTCATCTTGGTCATATTTCGGTCATTTCGGCCCCCAAAAATGCACTGTTTCGTCGAAATTTGGGCCATCTTGGTCATTTTGTTTCGCTAATTTCGGCCACTTCAGCCATTAGTCCCCACAATGGCCAAGCGAAATACATGGAAAAAAAAGTACATTGTTTCGGTGAAATTTTGCTGAAATTTCGGTATTTTGGTGGTTTTGGAACCACCGAAATGAAACGAATTCTTGAACCTTGGCTTTTATGTCTCATCTTTCTTCTCCTTGACATAACTTTGCTTTGTCATTTTCTACTAACTTCATTCCTGGGAATCATCATGAGACTTTATCCCATCCTGGGTGGAAAGTGGCTTTGGAAACTGAAATTTATATCTTAATTTCTCGACAGACATGGACCCTAGTGGATTTGCCTCCAGATAAGCGGTGTCTTTGATGTACACATTTAAGAAAGTGGCTTTGGAAACAGAAATTGATATCTTAATTTCTCGACAGACATGGACCCTAGTGGATTTGCCTCCGGATAAAATCTTGTGCGGTGTCTCTGATGTACACAATTAAGTACAATCCAAGCTGGCTGATATGTTAACCAAGGCTCTATTTGGTCTTGCTTTCTGGAAGGGTTGTTCCAAGGTGGACATGGGTGCTTTATATGCTCTAGTTTGAGAATGGGGTGTTAAGATATGTTGTAATATGACAGGAGTACTGATGTAGATCGAGCTGTCAAAAAGAGAATTCAATGCTGGCCCAATTCTGGTTCAGTTTTGTACATTGAGCCAGGCTTATTTTTCTCCAATCGGATCAGCCAACCCGCTGTTACTGTTCACGCAGGTACTGTTCACGTGAACAGTACCTTGGGGTCCAATTTTGACAGCTGCTTTGGGAAAAATTCTGCCAGCACTTGTTAGGATATTAGATATTAGTTTCTATTTTTATTTCTTTGCTTTATCTTGGCAAGTAAGTTTTGTAACTTAGGAAGATTTGTTTCATTTTTTAGTTAGTTTCTATTTTCTTAGTGAGCTAGTTAGTTTCTTATTTTGTTGGTCAAAAGAAGTTTCTATTTTGTAACTTAGCTTAGTTTCTTTTTTATCATTAGTTGTTAGTTTCTAATTTACTCTTACATGGTTAGCAAGTTAGAAGTCAAATTAGAAGGTTTTATTTTTAGCTTTAGTTTCCTTTTTTATTATGTCTTTGTGTCCAAGCAATGTAAGGCTATTTAAAGCCCATCAATTATAATGAGAGGACAGATTTGAGTTAAGGAAAAAAAGATGGCTTTTTCTGTTGTGCTGTGGGATGCAGTTGGGTGAGATGCCCAATCACTAATTCTTTTCCCCCTTCTCAACCCTCCATCGAATTCTCTTTTTGTTTTCTTATTTTCTTTTTTATTTGTTTGCTGTGAGAGAGTGTTTGAGAGCTAAAATCAAGCCTATTGGAGGACATTTTCTCTATTCAGCCAGAATTTCAGACCCTGCCTGGGATTAGGATCACTTGTGAATTGTGATTCTAGTTCTACATTAGGTACTATTGTCAATACCTGCGGTAGTCTTGAAGTTAGCACTAGTCTTCGTTGTTTTCCTATTCTATTTCTAAGTTAAATTAGTTAGTTTCCTACTGGTATTGTAATCTTATATTAGCTTTCTACTACCACAAGGAGTCTTTGCGGTATTGTAACTGGTGTTCAGTTTTATCTGTAAATCATTGTGGAGGGAGAGAGCTATCATATGGACTGTTGCTTTCTCCAACAATAGTTCTCTCTTCTTCCTTTCTCTTATTCTCTGCTGTTGGTACTGTGTATCTGATTCTGGTAATGTTACATGAGCTTTTTCTGGTTAAGTAGTTCTTTTGTAGAGAAAATCTCTTCTTCCACCATCGTGGTTTCCACTAATTAGTTGAACTGCAATATAGATGTTTTTGGGCATTTTATGCCACATATTTGACCACTGCTAGACGAATCTTTTGCAGATAGTTGGTGCTTTCTGGTACTTGTGTGCCGTGGAACGCAATGACACTTGCTGGCAGCAAGCGTGTGAAGTTAACGGGCAATGCAAGAAAAATTACTTGTATTGTGGCAATGGGCATATGGATGGTTACAATGCGTGGTTCAGCATCAGTGGAGGTGTCCTAAACAAAACGTGTTCTCCAAGTGTAGGCACATTCAATTTTGGAATCTTTACACTTGCTTTGACATCTGGTGTTGTTTCATCTAGACAATTCCTGTCAAAATACTCTTACTGTTTGTGGTGGGGCCTACAAAACTTGAGGTAAATTGTTACCATTTTTCCATGGTATTGATTGCTAGCAGATTCTATTATGTTTCACATTGATTGATGTAAACAGTAGGTATGTTAGTGTGCACTATGGCTTATTAATCAATTAGGCATCTTTTTTATCTTGATAGACATAGTATTCATGAACTGTTCAGCATAGCCATGTATGAGAATGCATCAGACGTGTTGTACGTACCACATGGTTGATCTATAGATGCAATAAAATCACTTTATTTGTTATATAAAAAAAAAGAAGAGAGAATCTAGAAGAAGGATATGATACTTTTATGTTGATGCAGGAGTGCTTCCATGGGTTGTGTTTTATTTGTTCTTTTCATCAATAAAATCACTTTGGTTGTAACATTAAAAAAAAGAGAGAATCTAGAAGAAGGTATGATACTTTTATGTTGATGCAAGAGTGCTTCCATGGGTTGGCTCAAACCCTTTTGAGAACTGGGTCCAAATGTCCAATTGGTCATTTGGTAGGATATTATAGTCATGGCAAAAGGTTCTCTGAGCTGCTAGTGTATGGTATGCTAGCACATATGTGTCTATCTCTGTCTTCTCACATGAAATGACCTGGCTGACCTTCAGTGCATGATACTATTTTTCTGCACCTTGTTGGTTGGGCTCTTCTATGCCGCTTGCTCAGATTACCTTCTCCCTGTAGTTGTATATTTATTTAGATTTAGCATTTGGATTTTATCTTGTAATATTTCACTTTAAATGGGCTACTTATTGGTAGAGTCATGGTAGAGTTGATTTAGGATTTTTATTTCAGTTATGAATTACACTGAGTCTTTTAATTTTCTTTTTAATTACAACTTGTAACCATCATTAAAGGCTTGGCATAATACCATATGGTTTAAAGGCCATATCCCTCGTCATAGTTTCACTATTTGGTGCGCCCTCTCCAACTGTCTCCGTACCCAATCTTTCCTCATCCATTGACACATCCAGGTCCCCTTGTCCTGTTGCCTGTGTTGGAATGGCTTCAAAGATGCTGACCACCTCTTCTTCTCCTGTCCCTTCTCCTCTTCTATCTAGAAAAAGGCCCTTAGATCCATTTGGCCATCTTATAGAACACCCCTCCCTTTGTCTAGAGAGTGGATCTGGTTTGATATGACTTTTGGCGATTCTATCATTTGTGACACAGCAGAGAAGCTCACTTTTGTAGCAACGATCAACCATATCTGGGTGGAACGCAATCTCTGAAGATGGACTTCCAACTCCTGCTCATTCAACACGATTTGGAAAGCCATATTCTTCGATGTCCGTTCGAAGATTGGTTCCATCCGCCACAGTTCGATTGTAATACCCCAAGGAAAAGGCTCATTGTTGTTTCCTGGGGCCTCCCTTCCTCCACCATTCCCCCCTCTCCCAATTGATGTTTCCCCATTTTGGTTGCCCTTGTTTTTAGTTTGGCCTTTTAGCTCCCCTTGAGCATTGTGACCCATGTGGCTCCTCCCCCCGCCTTCTCTCCCTTTGTATATTCTTCCTCATGGTAATGAATTAATCATTCATCCAAAAGAAAAAAAAAAAGAATGAATTGAATATTGAGTTTTGATTTTAGAGCCCGTGTGGCTTGTGCGAGTTTCTTCCCCCCCTCCCTCCTTTTGTGTGAATCCTCTCCTCCTTTTCTAGTTTTCTTTCCCATCCCCTGTTTCTAGACAGTAGTAGCAGTCCTTCATGTTGGATTGAAATCCATCGATACAACTCCATTCCTCCTTAGAATCTGGGCGTATGTTGCCTACCCATAGGGAATCTAAACCCTAGATGCTTAACCCCGAGAACAGACCGTGTTGTGAAAGCAAGAGTAAAACCAGTACCGACCACCAGATCTGGTTCAGGCCTACAGAACACTCTTGTTGCAGGTTCTGTCGAGTCGAATCTTGGTGCTCTTTGTAATGCAGGTTGTGGTTATGCCTGGAATATCAGACCCAATCAACAGAAGCTGAAGGAGTTCTCATTTCGTGTTTTCTGCTCTTCCGCTTCCTTGGTTGGTTACGTCTTGAGGTAGGAGAGGACTTCTTCCTGCCCTCGGCTCCTCTTTCCCCTTTAATAATTAAAACCCTCTTTTAACTCATTTTTCCCATATTACCCTCCCCTTGTTCCACTGTTACCTTCTATCCATATTTTGGTTTCCCATTCCAAAACTACCCTTCTCAACTTATACGCCACTTCTACCTATTTGTTCCTTCTCTTCTGGTTTAAGCTTCCAATAAATTACGAAATTGCCATTAAGTTCGATTGTTGAGATGTTTGTTACTTGTGTGGGCCCATAAGCTAACCGAATAGGGTTTTCGACTCGGGTTCTGCACAAATGTGTTTCCAAGGTTTAAGAAAGCTGAAAGTAGTCCAATTGTTACAATGCCAGCTGTCAGGAGGATTCATTATATTAGTTTATATGAACTATCAAACACCAAAGGCTAGATACCTCTTGAATTTATTATCGATTAATATACAAATTGGAGAATGTCATACCAGTTGGGCACTGTTTGATAACGTTTCTGTTGTTTCTGTGTCTAGAAACAACAGAAACTGCTTTTCACATTTTTGGAAACAAAAACAGATTTTTTGGTATTTGATAAACCTGTTTTTCGAAACGTTTTTTGCAGACATAATGCCATTAAAAAACCCAGTAGTATCATCTGATGCCCAATAGGGAGAGAGGGTTTGGTTGCCTCATTTTAGGTTTAAATAGTTGAGAGATTCATCGGGCACAACAAGCTTTTTTTTCCCCTCAAATTCGTCCGACTTGTTTCGTCAAAGTCGTTTATAGAATTGTAACTAGGCATAACTTTTGATTTATGTTTCTAGAAATGGGTGAAATGAAACAACTTTATCAAACAATTTTTAGGCTGTTTATCCGTTTCTGGGAACAAGAAAATGCAGAAACGGAACATTATCAAACGGTGCCTTGGAGTACACACGTGGTCACGTTGGTAATTGTGTGCATGACTGATAGGGATAAATTAATGGATAGAAATCGGAGTAATAGACTTGGTTCTAATAAAAACATTAGGTAAGGAGGAGAGGACATATTGAAGGTGTTAACTGGACAATAGATGGTAAACAAATAACATGGGGTAGGGTAGTAAGAAATGACAAGAGTGCTTGTGTTTTAGTGGAAAATGTAGCTTGAGTGTGTGTAGCGGTCTCATGGGATTCATTTTTTCTGGCCCCAAGTGGTTGGGGCAAGGCTTTGTCAAATTGGGTGGTATGTGATGATTTCTAGGAAGGCCTTGGAAAGAACGGAATGACGGATGAGAATTTCTGAAGCTAATCCCTAGTAGCTGGGAAAATGTGTGACACATTTTGCTATATCTAGAAATGTTCATTAGAATAAACCCCATCGATAATTTTGGATAGCTTTGAATGTCAGAACACTTTACCAAATGCTATATTAATTGTCATTTTTCCTCAAACTCTTATTCAGTGCTTCTTACCCTCTTATCACCCAAAACAACACAAAATATCCCCTTAAATTAATTTGGAAAACAGAAGAGAAGCTTCTTGGCTCTGCCTAAGTGAAGACTCTTGGTTTGGAAGTGAGTCAAAAGGTGAACATTGATCAGCAAATCGGGGTTGCTGCTGGGAGTCTATCTCCTCATTTTTCTTATTTTATTGGTTGCCAAGGCTGGAATACGACTTGTAAGTTCCAGACCTGTTGGAGTCTTTTTTCTCTTTAGTTTATTAGAGTTTTATTCCATATAGGACTGTTTTTATTGAGTAGCAAGAGGGAGGAATTTTCTTGTTTGATTTGTCTTCTATTTTCCTTTAGGTCCTGATATGATTCCAACTTTCCTATATGGAACATGACTGGCCTTTTCTGATTTTTATAAATAATGAGAAGAGGGAAGGCCTTTCCTATGATTTTCCAGTTAAACAAAGCTCTTCACTTAGTTCTATAGTGATTCAGAAACTATTGCGGTGATTCAGTAGAAGGCCTGTGGTGATTCCAGTCTGAGGCATGGTTCGAAATCTCGCCAAGATCTCAGAAATTTCGGCTTTTTTTTTTTTTTTGGTTGAAATGAAACGTATTACAAATTAGTTGTTGTACAATGTTTAGGCTGAAATTTCGGTATCGATGGAGATTTTGGTATCGTTTCAGCGAGATACCGAAATGCTACAAACCACATGATATAAATACTTGCTCTCGGTGAGACAGAGTCGAACTCACCTATCTCGACTATTTCGGTTATATCTCCGTTCCAGCTGTAAAGTTATACACAAATCACTCCTATTAGAGCCTTATTAGCCACATCATCATACATTTTGACTTCCAAATCTCTCCTCCAACAAGATTTACACATTCCAAGCTTAGTGAAGGTAAAGTTTTTTCCCCAAAATTAATATTTTTTTTAAATAGTACATAAATACATGTTGGATGCTTTTAGATTTTTCATACAACAGAGGCCGATCTATGACCTCACGGAGTCAAAAAGTTTTTTTGGTACATACCATCGGCGAAGAGCATACAACACGGAACCTCCCCTTGGTTGTTCATGGTTAAATCATCCATAATAAGAGTAAACAGATAAGGACTTAAAGTAGATCCCTAATGTAAACCAACAGTGATTGGGAACTTATTGCCTTAACCTCCGATGGTTCTTACGCTCATCACTACATCCTCGTACATGTCTTTGATAATATCTATATATTTACATGACGCCCCTTTCTTCTCCAATGCATTCCGGATGAGCTCTCTGGGGACCCTATCGTAGGATTTTTCTATGTCAATGAAGACCATATGGAGACTTCTTGTAGGTTCTCGACTTTTCCATAAGCCTCCTAAGAAGATAAATCTCCTCCGTCGTGGATCTCCCTGACATAAAACCGAATTGGTTCCTTGAGATACTACTTGTTTCTCTTCCTAGGTGGACTTCGATAACCTTCTCCCATAATTTCATAGTTTGACTCATGAGGTTTATGCCTCTGTGATGTAGATAAGTCACTTAATGAGCTTATTTTATTACAAATAAGCGTTGGGTTGGGTTATGTATGTGTTAGGCCTTTAATCCC
Organism: Macadamia integrifolia; assembly: GCF_013358625.1. Classification (NCBI taxonomy): domain Eukaryota; kingdom Viridiplantae; phylum Streptophyta; class Magnoliopsida; order Proteales; family Proteaceae; genus Macadamia; species Macadamia integrifolia. The sequence goes on along the minus strand of NC_056561.1, from coordinate 2,768,718 downwards.
ATGGGTTTTCTTTGTACTAGGCCACTTTAATGGGCCTAAAATATGGATAGAAAGTAGGATAACGGGATTTAATTCATTAGTTTAGTTAGAGTCCTGTTTTGAGTCTATTTCCTTTGTTATTTCAGTTTTAGTCGGTTTAGGTTTCCTTATTAGTGAATGACTAGTTAGCTACTTACTCCATGTTGGAGTTATAATCCTAATCCTATTATGAGTCCAAGTCCTGGTAGGAGTGTCTAGCCCTATTTGGAAACTAGCTCATAGTTATGATAGGATTGCTATTCTGCCCTCTTTAAATAGAGGAGCCTATCATAATCTCAGATTTGAATAAAGAAGATTTGCAATCAATTGCTTAGAGCAGCCGAGATGGCTATGGGTGAGAAGCCCAGGCTGAGATAGCCACTTCCTCTCCCACTTCCTTTATTTCTTCTTTGTCTAATCACTTTACTTCTTCGTTAATTTTCTATTAACTGCTATTAAAGAAATTCAGACCTGTCCAAGCATTAAAAACCAGAATCGATCAACAAAGGAGTTCTTATTACTGAAGTCAATCGATCCCCATTGCTGCCCTCTTCATTGACTGCCTAGAAAGGCATTCAGTAGGAATGTTCCAGGCATTAAAGGATCCATCGATCCCCCTCAGAGCACGGTTAAGGAATCAGCCTTGTTCATTAGAAACTTCTCTTGTTTCTCTCTCTTCAACCTGAAATCAAGAAAGTGAATAACCTCTTATTCCTCCATTAAAAGTTCCTATTTTTTAATAGGTTTTTGTCCCCTCCTTAGGGACTACCATCGATCTAGTTTTCAGCTCATTCTGAGCTCCACAGCAGTAGCAGCCTCCTTCCCTGTTTTACCCTTTGAAGGAGATTTCCTCTCTCCTTGTCGATTGTCTTTTTTTTGGGATTTTTCTTGTGGGTTGCTTATTTATTGTAAGGGTTGTTTATGATAGCTGTTTCCTTGTTCTAAGGTCTCTTTAAATTATATTGTTTGGGGTTTATAAATTGTGGGGGTTAGTTTCTTGTAACCTACTTCTGCATTAAGTGGTATCAGAGCTATGGTTGAAGAAAGCTCCAAACAAATCACTCTGGAAGATGTGTGGAAACCCCTCTAGGCCTTGACTGCAAGGTTAATGGTCATGACCAACGGCTGGTAGAATTGAGAGTCTACTACTGCTCATTCCAATACTCAGGCTACTACTGCCCCATCTAATGCTCAGCCACATTATTTTCGTGGGGAATTTCTTGAATGGATGTATGAATTAGATATGTAATTTGACAACTACAACTTAATAGAGACGCAACGGCTTCAATATGTTTTCTCCCAAATGAGTGATTGTGTTTGTATACAATGGAGAATCCGTGAAAGGCAACTTCAAGCTCAGGAACGTAAACCTAGAACATAGGACGAGATGCAATATGAGTTGGCGGGCATGTACCTATCTAAGCAGGAACAAAGAATGTACTTCCTTCCACCAGATTTCCAACAACCACCCACAATTGACAAGAGCATGAAGGAATCATCGGCCTCTATTGCAAAGGAGCAACAAGAGAAGACACCTTTAAGCAGTAAACCAGAGTCAGAAGTTGATGTTAGTGACGAAGAAATTCTAGCAATTCCTATTGTCAAAGAAGAGCTAGTCATTGATGTTCCCATCAACAAGACTCATGTGGAAAAATTCGAAAGCAACAAGGTTGCCACAATAGACAATGAGGTTGCGATTGAGGAACTTGACACTACAACAACTGTGATGACTGTGAACAGCCAAGAGAAATATCCTAAGGAGTTTGAGACTGAAATTGTGGAGGTCAAGAACATAGTGGATGAAGGCGTACATGTGGACAACCCCATGGATACATTTGAAGACCTTGAGATTTAGCATGTGGAGTTCATCATCCCATTAAAGTATCTTGAAGATCGAGCTCCTCACGTTCTAGACTTTATCCTTATTATCAAAGAGCTACCTGAATTTTTCTACAGCTTGAAGAGGGACGTGCACCATGCTATTATCACCCTCACACTCTACAAAATTCGAGGACGAATTTTTTTCTTAGAGAGGGCTAGTTGATGTAGATAAGTCACTTAATGGGCTTATTTTATTACATATAAGCGTTGGGTTGGGTTGGGTTGGGTTATGTATGTGGTGGGCCTTTAATCCCATCAGTTTTCTTTGTAATGTGCCACTTTAATGGGCCTAAAATATGGGTAGAAATTAGGAAAACGGGATTTAATTCATTAGTTTAGTTAGAGTCCTGTTTTGAGTCTATTTCCTTTGTTATTATTTCAGTTTTAGTTAGAGTCCTGTTTTGAGTCTATTAGTGAATGACTAGTTTACCTACTCCATGTTGGAGTTCTAATCTTACTCCATGTTGGAGTCATAGTCCTAGTCCTATTATGAGTCCAAGTCCTGCTAGGAGTGTCTAGTCCTATTTGGAAACTAGCTCATAGTTATGATAGGATTGCAATTCTGCCCTCTTTAAATAGAGGAGCCTAGTGCTTCAAATCTCAGATTTGAATAAAGAAGATTTGCAATCAATTGCTTAGAGCAGCTGGGATGGCTGTGGGTGAGAAGCCCAGACTGAGATAGCCACTTCCTCTCCCACTTCCCTTGTTTCTTCTTTGTCTAATCACTTTACTTCTTTGTTAATTTTCTATTCACTGCTATTAAAGAAATTCAGACCTGTCCAAGCATTAAAAACCAGAATTGGCCAGCAGAGGAGTTCTTATTACTGAAGTCAATCGATCCCCATTGCTGCTCTCTTCATTGACTGCCTAGAAAGGCATTCAGCAGGACTGTTCCAGGCCTTCAAAGGATCCATCGACCCCCTCAGAGCACGGTTAAGGAATCAGCCCTGTTCATGAGAAACTTCTCTTGTTTCTCTCGCTTCAACCTGAAATCAAGAAAGTGAGTAACTTCTTATTCCTCCGTGAAAAGTTCCTCATTTTTTTAGGTTTTTGTCCCCTCCTTAGGGACTACCATCGATCCAGTTTTCAGCTCATTCTGAGCTCCACAGCAGCAGCCGCCCCCTTCCCTGTTTTACCATGTGCAGGAGATTTTTTCTCTCCTGGTTGGTTGTCTTTTTTTTTGGGATTTTTCTTGTGGGTTGCTTGTTTATTGTAAGGGTTGTTTATGACAGTTGTTCCCTTGTTCTAAGCTCTCTTTAAATTGTATTGTTTGGGGTTTATAAATTGTGGGGGTTAGTTTCTTGTAATCTACTCCTACATTACTCTGTAGTTATTGCAACTCTAAATATTGCCTTTATTTTTGTAAATTGGTACAACAATACTTTTCCTCCATTCATCAAGCATCTTTATCGTGCTCATAATCTTGTTAAACAACTTGGTAAGCTAAAATGCTTATGATGCTCAAAAGAAGTGAGTCAAACATTCAAACATTCATCACTTTTTGCTGTTAGTGAATATCAAATATCTACTTAATTTACTTATACATTTATAGTCTTATACTATTAGTAGTTGAAGAACAGATCATTCAAACGATTTTCAGAACATTTCCTTGATTTTAGTTGAAGAACAGATCATTCGAGACAGTAATTGAGGTTAACCGAACACATTGAAATGAAAATTTCTTCTGATCTAGAACTGTGACTTCTGTTGTGAGGTGAAACAAAACACATTCGCAAGCAATGCACTTGCATTGTACTTCGTGTGCGTCTGAAATTTCTGAATTCAGAAGAGTGGGATGCTCAGGTCACCGTTTTGGGTTTTCTAGGGTTCACTTCTGGTCTCCAACTGTTAGATTGGGGTTTCAAACAAATGTGTAGGGTTTATATGGAGGAATATAACAGGGTAAAATGTATTTTCTCTTTTTTCTTAGTTTTAAGTTGACACCGTTATTGAGACTGGGATGGAGCCAGTAATTTAGCTTAACTGAACACATTGAAATGAAAATTTCTTCTGATCTAGAACTGTGACTTCTGTTGTGAGGTGAAACAAAAGATATTCGCAAGCAATGCATTAGCATTGTACTTCGTATGCATTTGAAATTTCTGAATTCAGAAGATTGGGACGTTCAGGTCGCCGTTTTGGGTTTTCTAGGGCTCACTTCAGGTCTCCAACAGTTAGGTTGGGGTTTCAAACAAATGCGTAGGGTTTATACGGAGGGATATAACAGTTAAAACGTATTTTCTTTGTTTTCTTAGTTTTAAGTTAACACAGTTATTGAGACTGGGTATGGTAAATAGTTTTCAAAAAAATTGTTGAGACATGAAATTCGGGAAAGTGACGGGTGGTACAAGAAAATTTTCCAATAATTTAATACATACTTTTATTCTCAAAGTTAGAAACCTGTTACAAGCAATTAATGAACTGATACATTTAAATTTCAAGTTCATAGAAGCTCAATAAATGAATTTCATGGGAATCTGTATTCGGACATCCGTAATGGACCACAGAAGACCATTCTATATCAAGTCTATCTGCAGAAATACATAGACATTAATATATCCCACAACCATATAATGCAGATCCTTGTCACAATGGTTTGTGTACACCAAAACTTTTAATATCATTGATTCATCAAACATTTATCCTGTTAGCAAGAAACTAATTCATCTTTTGGCCCGAAATGAAAGAAGAGGCCAAAAGTAAGAAGAATAGGGTTTTTTTCTAATCCAAGAAAAATTGGCTATCTAGCCAAAGAGAATGCTAGAAAGATAGATTCTTATGGGTACTAATCAGAGAGAGTCTTGAGTAGATTGTTTATTTCAACCACAATAGATCCTCTAACGAAGCGGCACTCATCCCCCTGTTCTTCTTGATCGGACAACTTTGCTTTCGTTTTGATGAGCAGCTCTCTTGCTCTATCCTTCCTCTTAACAGCTTTTTCTTTGTCTTTTTCAAGACAAGATAGGACTCCTTCGGAACATCCATATTCTCACTCTCTCCAACTTTCTTCCCATATTTTCAGGTCAATGTTCACAATATGATCAGACAGAACTTATCTCAGTGTTTGTCATTCTTGACAGACACCATCTGCCGCCTTTGTCTCAGCCTTTGCGCATGTTGAACGCAAAAGGTTCTTGGTTCAATTATAAATAAAGGAGGAGAAATAGAGGATGATGCTGCACAAAGAATTAGAGTGGGGAGGACAAAGGTTTTTTTCTTGGGGGGGGGGGTTTGCATCCGAAGTGTTGTGTGATTGGTGTATTTCTTTAAATTTGAAGGAAATTTTTTATAAGAAAGTTATACGATCAACAATGATGTATGGAGGTGAATGTTAGGCATTGAAGAAACAACATATAAACAAACTTAGTGTAGCTGAAATGAGGATGTTGAGATTGATGAGTGGTGAAACTTTAAAAGATAAAATAAGAGATGAAGAAATCAAAGCTAAATTTGGAGTAGTTCTGATACAGGGTCATTGAAGAAATAACATATAAACAAACTTAGTGTAGCTGAAATGTGGATGTTGAGATGGAGAGTGGTGAAACTTGAAAAGATAAAATAAGGGATGAAGAAATTAGAGCTAATTTTGGGGTAGCTCCGATTCATGACAAGTCGAGAGAAAATCATTTGAGGTGGTATAGACGTGCAATAGAGTCCTTTGAATGCTTTAGTATTGATGGGTGATATGATGTAGATTGGAGGAGCTAAAAGAGTCGAGGTGATGAGTTTCTAGAAGCCTAAAGGTTTTGGGTCAGAAACCTAAACCAGAGTTGAAGTGAATGATGTAAGACCTATTTCAAAATAAATTTCAGTAGAGAACAATCAACCAATCAGATGTGACTTGAGATTCTGATTGATGGTCAGAATCAGATTAGGGAACAACTGGTTAAAATTTAAACCAGATCTAATGGTCTGATCTGATAACAGAATAATATCGTATTAGAGATAGGATACTCAAAAAGTCAAGTTTCAGAACAGGAACCACAACTAACTTGTCCGATCAAATCGGCAAATAATATGAACTCAGGATGTGTAATATCAGTAACAAGTCTGATATAACAGTGTATGAAAACCTGATTTAAGAATCTGGATTAATAATTAAGCAGTACCCTGATTCCAGGAACAGAAACTGGGACTTTGGAATTTCTGAATTCTGACAACGGTAGGGCTTCTTAATAAACAGCAGCAAAACTCAGTTTTGAAAACTAGAAATCACTAAGGTTGTGTAAGTATTAGAAATTCCAGTAACCAGATTATGCATAACGCAGAATAGAACTCGAAAGTTACGGACCTGATTTGATAAAATAAACTGTGAAGAAGATTAGAAGAGGAAGATATGATGAGGCTTCTCACTTCTTAACTGGAGTCTCACCAGCAAGTATTGGTATCTCACCAACAGAAACTTGGATCCCACAACCAGATTCTGAGTCTCACAGAAAGAGCAGTGATACCCATCTCAATCTTAATAATAAAAACTGCTGGTAGGCTTACCCTTGCATCAATATATATGTAGCTGAGTTTAGAGCATAGTTCAAGGTTTTGATTTCAAGCCTAGTTTAACCCCAAGGGGGTAGCCGAGTTGGCAAGGGACCTTGGCCTCAGGAAGTGTGTGGTTCTGAGTTCGACTCCTCTTACCTCCTTGGGGCCACTCACACGGGGGTTTTTAATGCTCTTCACTACTTTGGGTGAAAGTTGAATGGTTCTTATTCAACCCTGGTATGACCCGTTCATGCGGTTGTGGGGTTATTATGGGCCCACAAGACTAGTCAGGCCGAAGGCCTGGATAACCGTTGTTAGCCAAAAAAAAGAAGATTTCAAGCCTAGCTTGGACCAGTGTCGAAACCGAAATGTTTCGTGATTGAGCCACCTAGAAGGACCAAAATATCCCTATTAGAGGAAATATCACTCTCCTCCGCTGAACTATGTCGAAATATCAACTTGACCCACACTTTTCCAAAAATATCATTCACCTCCCCCCAAATAAAAAGATTCTATCTAACGTCTCCAACTGTTTGAAATGGTTGTTAAGTCATCTGGTTTTGTCTCATAATGCCTAAAATACCCTCCTAAACATGAAATACCCAATATACCCTTAATGAAAAAAACCCATCTTCCCCATACCATACTCTCTCGATTCTGTAATGGTGGGTCCCCATTCCAAAATCCAGCCTTCTTCCTCTTTCCACTCTTCTTCCTCAGGTGGGGATTCTCTCTCATTTCAAATGCCTTAAAAACTGATCCTCTCCTCTCTTTCCCTTCCAGTGGTTGATTGTCTACCGTAATTGTAGGTCTTCTCTCTTTCACCGCTTTCCCTCAGCTAAGCCTTCCACTCTACCTATTTTCTCTTCTTTCCTCTCTCACTACCCTCGCCTTTTCTCTCACTGTCATCCTCGTCCCTCCTTTTGACAAATCCTCTAGCCTTGTTTCCTTCGATGCTGTACCTGATTGAAGAAGAAACCAATTCTTCTCTCCTTTCCGATCAAATCCTCCTCGCGGTGGCCTCCAATTGCCCCCATCTCCTCCATTTCCGATACTTGGCAGGCCTGGTCTCTCCCAAGGTGCTTCTCTCTGTCTTCTTCCTGCAAGCACCTCTCCTCCCTCAACTTTAATTAATTCTAGCCTTTTAGATTTGCCAGGTTTTTCTTTTTTTTTGGTAACTTGGAACCTAAAAAGGATAAGCACATCACGCAGTTCTTATCATCTTATGTGATGTGATGTGTACGCTTTAGTAGCTTTATAGCAGTTCCTCTCTGCAACTCCAGCCTTCCAAGTTACATCCTTTGAGAAATCGATATCAAAATGAATAAATGGGAATGGATTATCACAGGTTTTGTGCAGTTTTTTCTCGATCATCCAATCCATCACTAGCTAATTTCATTTTTGGTTCAATTGAACAGTTCAACTCTCATAAAAGATGTTAAATCAAAATGAACAAATGAAATGCTTCTTCTTCTTCTATTGGAACTTGCTGCGAGTATCAGCTGATAAGTATCTACAAAAAAAAAAAAAAAAAAAAAAGGTCTCCTGATCCGATTGATCCTCACAAATGATCTCCAGATTCGGGAATTGACAATCCATAGAGAGGATTTTACAAAGAAAAAAAGATATGATAAAAATTTACGTTGATTTTCTTTTGTCGATGATGATGATGGATTAAATCCCAGAAATTAATCGACCACCGATCCTTTGTAAATGGTGCTCAACCTCATTCGAAACGATTGAATAGCGAACTTAGATCGTCTGAAAGAACTTCTCTGCAATTTCGTAATGCTACCAGCAGATCTTGAAACCCCGATTCTGGACTTACTGCCATTGGAAGTTTTAAACCCATCATACTCATAATATCCATCAAACCCACCATTAATCCCCAATCTCTGGTTCTTATTTTTGACTTCCAAAACCGGAGATATTTGTATATTCGTATTCTGTTGACCTTTCTTCCTCAAACTCTGAGAGAGCACGGTGCTGGCCTTCCCTGCAAGGGCAGCCATATCGGGAGCAGAGAGGTGATACTGTAGGTGACTGGTGGGGAGGACAAAGTAGATCTGACCTGCCTTAAGTTCTTCAAAGGGAACAAGGTCGGGAATGTAGTCGTCGAAGATGGTTTTTTTTTTTTTTTCATATTAAGGGTATATTAGGTATTTCATATTTAGGAGGGTATTTTGGGCATTATGAGAAAAAATCAGCTGACTTAACAGCCATTTCACACAGTTGGGGATGATAGATAGAATCTTTTTCTTCGGGGGAGGTGAGTGATATTTTTGGAGAAGTGTGGGGTCAAGTTGATATTCAACATAGTTTAGGGGAGGGAAGTGATATTTCCTCTCCCTATTATTTTTGAAATGAGTTGGGATTTCGTCTCTTTTGAGGTTTATTCAGAAAGTAAGGATATCCAGCTTTCAAGAAGACTTTGTTTCCTTTTTATGATTTGAACTTTTTTTTTTTAATGCAACTTTTGTGTTTTCTTCAGTGACAAGTATTTATATATAGCTAGTTGTCTCTAGAAGTTTCTCGTGTTTCTTCTTAAACTTCCTTTTCTTATATGTTTCCTTCTTCATTACTTTCTATTTTATAAGGCTTAGCCGAACAATAAATAGGCTCCGTCAGTTTATTGAATGAATTTTGCAGCTTTGTTTGCTCCTAAATCTGAGAAATATTTGTGTCAACAGCTGAGATAGCTGTGAGAGGAAGGCCCAAGGCTGAGAAGGCCTACCACCACCCACATCTATCCCATCAACTCCTCTATTGTTCTCCCTATCTTCTCTTTCCTGTTTACTTTATTTTTTGAGTATTAGTACCAGTGTTAGGAGTGAACAATTGCCGATTATCATTATTGTAAAAAACAAACAGATGGGAAAGAGTAATGCAAGACATGCAAATAAAATTGTTGATCGTGATCTAACAAGACCCTCTCCGATACCCTCCGATGAACTGACCCCTCTGTATGACCCCTTCCTCTCCGGCGGCTCTCGCCGTCGTTCCTCCTTCCCTTCCGGCCTCTTGCCAGCCCATCCCTGAACTCTCTCCTCCTATCTCATCCACCGATACTCCCTCTTCCTCCTCACTACCCCACCCCTATGGTCAGGCCTTGGAACTCTGTTGTCGCCTCCCCCTACTCCCTCCTCACCCTCTCCTCTCTGTTGGTCACTCCCTATTTTACCATCCTCCTCAGTCCCATAACTCTATCCCCTTTGCCCTCTGTCCGCCTGATCTTCTTGCCTATGAGATCCTTGAATGGAATAATTATGTGATTGGAAATTTCCTTGGTAGACGGCCACCCTTTTCAGTTGTTCAATCCTCTCTTCAGAAGCAATGGAAGCTCGCTGGAGCCCTCTCCACTTTTATGCTCGACAATGGCACATTTGTTTTCAACTTCTCTTGTGCTTCTGATAAATCGATTGCTGTTGATGGTAGTCCCTGGTATGTGGGAAAAAAAACCATATTCCTCCGTCAATGGGACGAGCACACCTAATTCGGTCGTTCGGAGCTGACATCGCTACCCCATTTGGTCTCCTTCCCCAACCTCCCTCTGCATTTTTGGTGTGCTATGGGCCTTAGTTACATTGGCTCTGTAATAGGTAAACCCCTATATTCTGATAAGCTACGAAGGCGATGGATAAGCTCTCGTTCGCAAGAATTTGTGTGGAAGTTGAACCAAACAAGATTCTGTCCTTCTCTATCACTATTGAAGATGGTGCAGGTCACTCCTTTACTCAAGCGGTCATCTACGATTGGGTGCCTCCAATCTGCACCAATGTTTCGGAACACGGCACCCTGTTCGTAGAAAGCCGCTGTTAAAACCTTGTCGCCGCCGGCCTTAACGCCACCTGCTGCTGATCAACCTCTATCTCAAGAAGCCCCTTCCATTGAAAACAGAACAAGAAAAAATAGAAGAAAGGGCTCTGGGTGCCGTCCGTCGCTATCGAAAGTTCCCTCAGCTCGTTCGTTTGCCGCACCCTCCACGCCGATCACCTTGGCTACATTTGATGTGGCAATATCCATTGGTCTGATCGACATTGCGCTTACCTCTGGATGCAATCGTTTCTCGGTCCTCGCGCCTTCTGAGGAAAGTCCAATCACACTTGAAACTCCATGTGGTTCTCTCCTACCCTTACCTGCCATCCCTAGTTCTCTCCTACCTTTACCTGCCATCCATGTTACCTTGGCTCCCTTGATTCCTAGTCTTTCTCCAATTTTTCCTCTTTCGAACTCTGCTCCCTCCTCTATTTCTCCTCTTTCCACTTCCATCCCTTTGCGTCAGTCTTCTAACCCTTTAATCCCTCTTTGGTCCAGTTAAACACCTCTGAATCTTTCTTTCCTTTGAGCCAGTTCATTCCGGTTCAATTGCTGAATACCTTCTCTAAATTTCCATCCAACCACCTCTTATACCCGGACAATTTATATAACGCATCTGACCCATCTAACCCTCTTCTATCCTTTCCCCTGCCCAACCTGTCCTCCGGGCCTAACCGCATCCTCCAATCCACTTCTGACCTGACCCACTCACTTAGCATTGACCTGATACATCCTTCTCCCTCACCCGTGACTGGTTCTAGGTCTCTACCCCCTCCTATTAGCTCCACCTCACCTCTGCTGGTCGAATCCACCTGCCTGTCTTCGGTTGACGCCTTGACCAGCTCCCCTGGCCCCTCCGCTGTTCTCGGTATTGAAAGTTTGGTCCTTGCCACTTGTGCCGCCTCTCGGCCTTTGCCTCTCCTACTGCCTCCAGCTTCGATGCCTTTATTGAAGCCCTGCTCCATCATGCCAGTCTCCACTGCCGCTACAGTCTGCACTACCATTGTCTCTGATTTTTCCGCTCCAGTTATACCTGCTGACGATTGCCTCACGACGCCTGCCTCTTCTCCATTCTACAGCCTTAGTCGCCTGACCCCTTCTAGCGACTCCACCTTTGCTGCTCTATGCTGTACACCTGTTACTCCTGCTTCATTGAACTGCCTCGATAGCCATTGATTGGCCCCTAATTTCCCCTCTGGGGGTTCAATTCGGCCCTAAATGCCTCTTCACCCGTGAATGCCTTATCCCTGCCACTGGCCAATGCAACCCCTCACCTGCCTTTGGTATCTCTGGCCTCGGAAGGCCCTGCGCAGCCAACTTCTTCAATGGATCTCTTCCTGGACTATGCCTCGGTGTCTCTGCCTACTCTCCCTGCTCCTTTGGTTGCCTTGGAAGGCTCCTCGTCCTATTGCACTAGCTCAGCCTTACTGGCTGTCTCATTTGATGGTTGCCATGGTTCCTCTAGGCCTTTGGTGCCCCTTCCGGCAGCATTAGACACCACCCTCGTTGTTTCCATCATATCCCTGACCACCCTCCCCTTGACTACCACACCCACCCTCTCTCCCCTCTTCCTATTGCTCCCAAACCCAAAAAGAAACCTACCTCTACTGTAAGATCTCCACTAGAGCCAAAAATCTCCCCCACTCCTAACCATCTTTTTCCCCTATCATTGGATATAACTGTTGGGCTTCCTTTAAAGCCCCTCCCCTCTCCTTGGACCCTGTGCTACCCCTTCAACCCCCCTTCTCTCAATGATCCCTTGGACTATTTGGAACGTTCGAGGTCTTAACTCCTTGGCCAAGCAAGCTGACATTTGTTCCCGTATTCGTTCCGCCAAATCCAATCTTTGCTGTCTCTTGGAAACCCGGGTTCTAGAGGACAAAGCTAGTCGTATTACTTCTTCCATTGCTCCCTCCTGGTCCTTTAGCTCCAACTATATTCTCAACTCTAATGGTCGTATTTGGATCCTTTGGGATCCATCTTCTCTTTATATATATATGTCCTCTCCTCCTCTACTCAGGCTATGCATCTCTCCATTTCTCATCCTTCAGACTCTCTTATTTGCTTCCTCTGTTGTTTATGGGTACAATTTGGCCTCCCTCAGGCTCCCCCTCTGGACTGACCTTCGCTCCTTTGCCCCCTTCTCGGGTTCCAACCCCTGGGGGATTGCGGGAGATTTCAATGTCTGCTTCAGTCATGAGAAACACAGGGGCAATCCTATGGACACCCAGGCTGTTGACTCCTTCAATAACTGCTTGGAGGATCTTAGCCTTAATGATCTCAGATGGTCTGGTACCAAATTTTCCTGGCACAACAGACGGTCGGGAAATCTCCATGTTGCTTGTAAACTTGATAGGGCCCTTGTTAATGAAGCCTGGCTCAATTCCTTCCCTTCCTCTCATGCTTTCTTTGATCTCCCGGGGATCTCTGATCATAGTCCCATCTCCATCTTTGTCCTCCTCTTCTTCTCCTTTGGGTCCCATGCCTTTTAAGTTCTTTGATATGTGGTCCTCCCACACGGACTTCCTCCCTCTTGTCCAAGATGCTTGGAATGCTCCTACCCCTCCTCCTCGCCGCTCATTTCTTTTGCCAGAAAGCTCAAAACTGTTAAAGGGGCTCTAAAGGTTTGGAACTCCTCCACTTTTGGCAGTATCTCCTCGCGTGTCTCTTCTTGTGATAAACTTCACTCAATCCAGCTCAAAATTCAATCTGATCTGCTCAATCCTGAGCTTATTGTTGAAGAAAGCCTGACTTCCTCCGATCTCTTCCATCTCTTGGTTAAGGAAGAAAGCTTTCTCCGCCAGAATGCCAGGATTAAATGGCTTGATCTTGGAGACTCTAATTTTGCCTTCTTTCACCGGTCCCTCAAAGCTAGGCACAATGCCAACTCCATCCCCTTGCTCCTATCTTCCTCTGGTACCAAGCTCTCCACCCCCTCCGACATTAAATCCGAAGTTGTCTCCCACTTTACTAGTATTTTCTCCCCGTCCACCACCCTACTCATCCCCTTATTCCCCATAACCTCCTTAACAAATTTGTCCCTGTTGAGCTCCTTCCCAGTCTTCATGCCATTCCCTCTGAGGACAAAATCCTTTCCGCCATTCTCTCCCATTAAGCCATCTGTGCTCCAGGTTTGGATGGCTTTAGTATGGGCTTTTTCTCCTCTTGCTGGCATGTCATTTGCAAAGATCTTATCCTTGCTGTTCGAAGCTTCTTCCTTTGCCTCATGCAGATTGGGGGAATCAACCACACCTTTCTCTGCCTAATCCTGAAGAAGGAAGGTGCTAACTCAATGAATGATTTTAGACCCATCTCTCTTTGCAATCTTCTCTACAACTTCATTGCCAAAATTCTTGCCAACAGGATTTAGAAAGTGATTGATTCCCTGGTTAGCCCAAATCACTCTGTGTTTATTGCTGGTAGGAGTATTATAGATAACATCATTCTCTGCTATCAGATTGTGAGGGGTTTTGATCGTAAATCCCACTCCTCTGTTGCTCTCGTCAAGATTGATATCCACAAGACCATAGTTGTCACGGCGACAAGGCGAACTAAGGCGGTGGAGGGTTGTCTAAGCGCTTAGGCGAGAAGGCGCACGCCTTGAGGCAAACAAGGCGACCAATTGTTATTTTTTAATTTTCCTATTTTCTAACATTATTTAGTAAGCTATATATACCTTGTATCATAAAAAATCAAGATTAAGCAACATCAAGTCATTAAAAATCAACATTTAGCCATATTAAATCATAAAAAATTAACATTAAGTCATATTAGTTATAAAAAATCAAAATTTAGATAGATGCTCTGGTTCTATAATAAGTTTGACTGGTCAAATGATATTATTTTTACATGAGACTTTTTGTATCAGTTATAATATAAAACCAACTTTCCAAGAAGTCTAAGATTATTTAAATCTAAGTTGTAATGACAAAGTTATGCTCCGGTCAAACTTATTTTTAAGTGCGTGAATACTGTTAAAATCGCCTGAATGAAAATAATTTTATGGATATCAAAACAAAAAATTATTTTACCAGACTTTGGGTTTTTAGCAATGTTTTAACATGATAGAATTTATAAAATTTTCATAATTGAAAAAAACTCCAGCATTTAAAAGTTGAAAATCGCCCCTATAACCAAAATTCAATTTTTCTTCTTGGACTGGAGGGTTGACTTTTTATCCTTTTGGAATTTGATTTTTAAACTATTTTTATTTGATTCAAATAGGGGTATTTGCTTATTTATGAATAATATCTTAAGTAAATGAAATAACAAATAAGTGTCAAAACACAAGGTGGCATACAGTGCAATAAGGCGACTGTCGCCTAGGCCCTAGGCAAACCCCCTGGACGCCTAGGCGACGCCTTGACAACTATGCACAAGACCTTTGACACTATTAGTTGGGATTTTATTACTAAAGTCCTACTTCACATGTCATTTCCCCCTTCCTTTGTCCATTGGATCCTTTGCTGTATATACTCTCCCAGATTCTCTATCCTTATCAATGGTAGCTCTGTTGGTTATTTCCCCTCTTCCCGCGGCATTAGCCAAGGTTGCCCCTTTTCCCCCCTTCCACTTCTCCCTCTCTAGAAGTTCTCTCCCACTTCATTCAATCCGCCACTGTCTTGCACCTGATCTCCCCCATCCCGAAGTGCAAATCCCTCTACCTCACCCATCTTGCTTTTGCTGATGATATCATGATCTTCTCTAAGGCTGACCCTCTTTCTATTTCCTCCATCATGGACTCCCTCCACTCCTTCGAATTGCTTTCAGGTCTCCGAATCACCTACTCAAGTCAAATCTCTTCCTTGCTGATGTCTTTGATGCTACCCAAGATCTCCTCCAGATCACTGGGTTCTCCCGAGGTTCCCTTCTGGTCAAGTACCTGGGCCTCCCCTTCATCTCCACTAGTCTCTCGGCTCACCACTGTTCCCTTTTGCTTAACCTTTTGAGGAAGAGGCTCCAGCTTTCGAAAGCCAAGCTTCTGTCCTATGCTGGGCGCCTCACCCTTATTAGATCTGTCCTCCAGTCCATGTATCTCTATTGGTCTGGTATCTATGGTCTCCCTTCCTCATCCATTAAATCTGTTGAAAGGCTCCTCTGTTCTTTCCTCTGGAAGGGGTCTGAGTCCTCCAGATTTCTTCACCTTATCTCCTGAGATAAGGTTTGTCTCCCCAAATCTAAAGGAGGTCTGGGTATTAGGAAAATCAAAGAAGTCAACTCTGTGGGTATTCTCAAGCTCATCTGGAAAATTGTTTCTAAGCAGAGAAGCATCTGGGTTGATAGGATGCAATCCTCCCTGCTTAAAAACAATTCCCTTTGGTCTGACCCCCATCCTTGCAGATGCCTCTAGATTTGGAGGAAAATCCTCAATCTCCGTCCTCTTGCTCTCACCGCCATCTCCTTCTCTATTGGTAATGGTCATTCGACCTCCCGCTGGCATGATCCGTGGCACCCTTCTGGTATCCTTTCCACTCTGATCACAGCCAGAATTATCTATTCCTCGGGTCTCCCCTCCTTTGCCTCAGTTTCCTCTATTCTCTCCCCTACTATATGGTCTCCCCCCCTTTCCTCCCCCCTTACTGACCATTGGTCCTCCCTTCCCCCCATCCCCCTGGTCACAGGGGAATAGATGACAAATGTACTTGGCTTCCTTCTTCCACTGGGATATTTTCTTCTGCTTCTGCTTGATCCTTTGACAGATCCTCTGGCCTTACTGTTCCCTAGCATAATCTCGTTTGGTTCAAAGGCTATATACTCCCCGCTACAGCTTCACAGTCTGGAGATGTCTCTCTAACTGCCTCCCCACCCAATCTTTTCTCATCTACCGCCACATCCCTGTCAACCCCTCCTGCTGCCTCTGCTCCCATGCCCTTGATGACTCCCCCCACCTCTTCTTTTCCTACCCCTTCTCTCACTCTGTCTGAAAGAAAGTCCTCTCCAAATGCTAGCTGATGAGCACATTTGTGTGAAATCTAAGTAGTAAAGCATGCATTTTTACATATTTAGAATGGAGCTGCCTTGGGTTTTACTCTCTTTTTGCAGGTTTTGTATTTTAAAGGCCTTAAACATTATCGGGCGTCATATCTCTCCAATAACAACTACCTAGTGTAGTTGGTGAGCTATGGTGTGCAAAATTCCCTTGCTCACCAAGAGGTCTCAAGTTCGAATCTCACGGTTGTCTTTTTTTTTGGAGAATTTTGTTGAAGATTTTCTGCTTTTCACTCACTTAAAGCACTAAGGGCATGGAGAGGATTTCCACATCATCATCAGAAGATTGTCCAAATCACACAAAGCAAGAAGGAAAATCGTCCAAGGGAAAAAATAAATAAATAAATTCGGCCAACAAGGGTTGTGCGCAAGATTTGAAGAGAGGGAGAAAAAGAAGAGAAAAATAAATAAAAAAAAGGAAAGAAAATAAGCAAAAAAATTATAGGAAATTTCTCCAAGTTTATTTCTCTCTTCTCTCTCCTCCACCTTAACACTTTTGGTCTCAAAAGGTCTCACCTACCAATTGTGGGTTTCCCCCTTTTAGGAAAGAGAAATTTGTTACCCTACCTCCTCATTCCCTATAAATACAACTCATGTAAGAGGAGGGGAGACACTTCATTCTTCTTCTAGGGTTTTTTTTAGTTGCTCTCTCTTTCCCTCTCTCCCTCTCTCCCGCTCTCCCGCTCTCCCTCTCTTTAGTTTTATTTCTTCTTTGTTTTTGTTTTGATCACTTTTGTAATAGCTTTTTATTTCAATTAATGCAAGCACTCTTTTATTTTTATTCAGCCTTTTATGTTTATGATTAATGCAATTGAGTTGTAATTTTTAAGTTATAGTTCTAGGCTTAGATCTAGGTGACAAGAAAACGAGCCGTCGAGCATCTCCTTTTCAAGTTCAATTTTTTTTTTCAAGATTTGTTTTCTCCAGGCTTAGAGATTTCAGATTTGGTTCATTCTAGATCTGGTTTTTAGGGTTGGCAGTATCTCAAATCACCCAAGCTTTCAAGTTTAAGCATTGATTCAAGTAGGGAGGCTTCTTCAATAGTCTTCTCTCCCCCCTCTCATTCCCCATTTTGACTACCCTTTCTTTCTTAATTTAGGATTTTAATTTCAGTCGTTACATTATTGCTTTCCCTTTCTCCCAAGGTTCATGGCTAGTGTATGTGTTGGCTTTGTCCCTCCTAGCTATAGAACCATCATTTTATTGTTTTTATTTTAATTGCTTCCCTTTCCCTAAAGCCAAGTAGAGTAACCCTTGTAAGAATGACTCTCTGGTCAAGTAGGGAAGCTCATATTATGATGCATTCCTTGGGCTAAGTAGAGAAACCTACTTGTGAGCCTCTCTCTAACTTTATCCCCTTTCATTTACTTTATTTTTATTTCAGCATTTTTTTTCCTTCATTGCTTTTAATTGCGTGGGTTGTTTATTTTCAGTTATTTATTTATTTAATTTTAATGGCGTGGCTTGCGTATTTAAATTCTTAGATGACGAATGGTTAGGACGTTATTTTAGATACATATGTGTAGGACAGTAGTTAGAATTAGATCACAACTATTAATCGGTTCACTTTCGTATTATTAAAAGAAGCAAAAAATAAAGTGGTTGCTCTCCTTGTGTTCGACCCGTAGCTACACTGATCCGTACACTTTTACATTTTAAAATCTCAAACACTGGCCTTTTCATAGACCCATCCTCCCTTTGGATAGGGAATCTATCTGGGTTGATTTGACCTTTGGGGGCACCACCATTTGTGATACCATCGGAAAGCTTGCCTTCTCTGCCACCATTAACCACCTTTGGATGGAGTGAAACATTCGAAGATGGTCATCCCAATCACGCTCTCCAGACAAGATTTGGACTGCCATCTTCTTTGATGTTTCCTCCAAAATTCGCTCCTTTCATCTTAGGCCTGTCTCCAATTCCCTTAGGAATAGACTCATTATTGCCTCCTGGAACCTCCCTACCGGTACCATCTCCACTTCTTGATTCCCTCCCCCCCTTTTTGTTGTATCCCTTGGTCCTTTTAGCTTGAGTGTTGGCTTTTGCCTCACTCTTTATTGTAGTTCTTTGCCCTGTGGCTGGCTTCTCCTTTTTAGTTGAAGTCTCTCCCCCCCCCCTTTTCTTTCCCCCCTTGTATATTCTCTCTCCTTTGGTTATTAATTTATTTAATTATCCAAAAAAATACCAGTGTTCAAGGTCTACTGGAGTTATTTTGAGACCCATCATGAACAGCTATTGAGTGTTGAAGATCTGAACTAGAGACAGCCTGAAAACCCAGTTTTCTGGGCAGTAGCTCGATCCCCTGTGCTCCCAGCCCTTTGGTCTGATCATACCAGGCTTTTGAGGGTTTGTTCAGCACTTCAAGAGGAGCACTCGACCAGCTTTCCAAGGCCATCTGAGGTCTGTGGCTAAATCAAGAAACAGCATAACTCCCAGTTCGGCCAGTAGAAGTTGATCATATTTTGCGGTTTTGTTTGGCCATATTAGACCTCCACTCAATCCAGGTTTCTGGCTCAACTGGGCCCTATTTTGTGAGTTACAAGTTGTTATTGATTTGACCTAATTGAGGTTTAATTTCTTAGTTGTAACTTCTGATCATATATGAGTCTATACCATAACCATTGTTTGGAGTCTATTGCTAGTCTTTACTGGGGCTGCTTTACATTAGAAAATATCTATGGGCAACTATTTTTATTGATTTCTGCCATTTGAAATATGGTTTACAAGTGAGTTTCTATTATAATTGTCAAGGTGACCCTAGGCATCCAGGCAGTTTTTTCTGGATGGGCGTCGCCTAGGCAGCTTCTTCTTGGTGTTGGCTTAGTTTTGAACACCCCCCCTTTGACCGCCTTGTTTTGCCTAGACACCATGACAACTATGTTTTCTGTATTTAAGTGTCTTTTTTTACTTGCCCTTCCTCAAGAGTTTTGGAAATGTAAGGACTTGCTTCGCCAGTTTGATGAAGCTTGAGTTCTCATAAAGGTTTGATAATCTTTAAGGTTTTCCATGTTCCCAAATTTCTTGTCTTCCATGTGTTGTTTTTGCCTCTGATTTGGTGAATGTTTTATTCTCTCTGGTTTCTATAATGTCACTATCATTCTTCATTCATGTGTGGGTTCATCTATACTCATAGTCTTTCCCCAATTTATTTGTTGATGATTTTCTGCATAGTTTTTTATTGTCTCAATCTTCTATAAAATGTTCATGAATTTGAAGGAATTTTAAGTATGACTGCAGTTTAGCTTCGGGTTTGTGGGATTGGTAGTGGTCTACCGTACTTGTCTGTCTGTTAATAAATCCCCGCCATTTCTTTGTAGTTTTACTTTTGACTGAGAGTTACAGTTTGACTGAAGCCAATGAAGGTAGAAGTATTTGCACCATATTATCTATATCCCAAAATAAGTGCATGCGATAGTAACCACGTGGTGACTCACTAATTCCCAATAAGAGAAACATCTTCCATCCCCTTGGAATAGGATCTACACAAGGAAAAGCACTTGACATTCGTTGGTTATTAGGGGCATCCCGAAAATGTCCGGGTCGAAAAAAACGTCTGGATCGAAATATGGCTTTCAAATTAAGTTCCGAATTAGTGGATGCTGCCAAAGGGAGTGGCGATGCCATACGCAAAAAGGAAGAGACTCAGAGAATGCAATTTGTCCAATAACAGTATATACATCTAAGAGTATCTACATCAATTCACACTCATTAGAATTTAATTCAATTAGGAACTTAAATGTATTATATAAATAGGGTAATTTATTTTTTCCCGGTCCGGTCAGGTCAATAAGGTCATGAAAGATTACGACTTATTTATTTCTTATTTTACATATTCCTATATATTGTCCACTAAGAAACATCTTCCAACCCTCTAATAGTCCTTTATTTGCATTAATGCACTATTTTGATCCAATCCGCTGATGTTAATTGATGATCTTACATTTCATACTTTCTGTAATGGTAAATAAATTCCATACCCTATTCTGTGTTTGGTGCTTTTCCTTCCCATTATATACTGTGGTTTCTGTTCTGTTTTGTTCAGCTATACCATTCATTCAACTAGTACCTTTTAGTGGTGTTTCTATGAACAGTATACAATTTTCAAAGCTATGGTTACAACAATTCTTGAAAGTGGGCTTCTATTTTTCCTTTTATACAATTTTGTCCACATTTTCCTTTACGCGTAATAAAATCCAATCAGAGTTTAATTGATAATCTACTTAGCATTTTCAAGTTATTAGTCCTACACTCTAACCATACCTTTTTATTTTTATTCTTAATGTTTTTGGTTCTTTCTATAGTACTCTTGGCCAGGGGCTCCAAACCAGCACCTATCCTGGGGAGGGTATATTTTCCATAACTCTTGTTATATTTGGGCTCATCCTCTTTGCACTCTTGATTGGTAATATGCAGGTAAGTTTTAGTCCTTCCTGTTTCTCCCCCAACCCCCCGCCCACCCCCCCCAAAAAAAAAAAAAAAAAAAATACAACACAAAATGTTTTTGGTGTGCGATGATGTTGCTTTGGATTAATAATCATTTCTATGCTGAAGGATATGAAAACTCTTTTTTTTTTTGGTAAAATTTCTCCATATTGCATTGTTGATTGTGAATTTTATTTATCAAGAACTTATCAAAAAGTTACATGTAGCTCAAATCAGACTACGTAGATGATATCGTAGACCTTATAGTAATCTTAATTCATTAATTTAATAGTTTTGTCCTTCAATAAATTTGTTAATCTATGCTTCGATTTTCTTTGACTGTCTTTCTTATTACACCTTGTATGTTTTTGTTTATCCGTCTTTTTTTTTTTTGGCGAATATTCATTCCTGTAGAATTATGGTTTGAACATTGTATTGACTCTGAACTTGTGGTTCCTATGGTAGTTGAATTGATTTGTTTACAGAAGTTTGAAGGGAACATTATCAAATATGGTGATCATGAATCCAATTATTATAATTGTTATCCTACTTCGATTTGATATCAATTGGATGATGGAAATTAATGACCATGTGCAAATCCGGTGTCCTAACGAAAGATATTTGTATCCGATATCAGATAACTCAAAATTGAACTTTTGAGAGAAAAATAGGATTGAACTCTATGATCCTTCAGAGAATAATTTGAACTGTGTATCCGATTATTATAACTGTTAACCTACTTTGATTTGATATCAATTGGATGATGGAAATTAATGACCATATGCGAATCCAGTGTACTAATGAAAGATATTTGTATCCGACATCGGATAACTCAAAATTGATTTTGGAGAGAAAAATAGGATTAAACTCTATGTTCCGTCAGAGAATAATTTGAACCAAGTGTTGTCCTAATTCAATTACAAACACTTGAATGATAAGAAGGGGTGAACGGGTAAAGCGAGTATCCCATGCTCCCTGCGATCCTGATCCTGAATAAACATTGGAATGCTAAGGTACAGGACTGTGTAAATTCAAAGTCCATTCATTGATTGAGGCGAGATGCAAAATGAATATGCTAGTTGAGCAGTCAGGAAGCAAATCCTTAAAAAAATACATGAGATGAAGAGGGAGAGATTATTGTCTGGTGAGGGATTCCAACAGAATGTTGCAACTTGCATTTATGTTTAGGGTTTCTTCCTCCATGGAGAATGGGAAATGGAAGGGAAATTGTATGGGTTTGGGGAATTGCGGCTTGAGAATGGATTTGACGACCTCCATGTTAATGTAGGAGTAGTTTACAAAAGCTAACACCCACAATGTATAACCCCAGATAACAAGTAACTCCCAATAAATAACAGTAGACAAACCCAGGAGAATAACAGGGAAATAACCAGCAAGTAATCCCAAGGATACAATCTTAAAACAGAAACAAAACCCAACCCAAAATCAACCCAAAAGAGGAGAAAGAAAAACCGGCGATTGGGAGAGAGAGGGGCGGCTGGCTCTGTGTGACGCCAATGGAGCTGCAAAGCTGGTCGATTGAAGGTCCCTAGGAGGCAACAAAAATCCCCAATCTTGAGGATATTTCGACGGCTGGTTAGGAAGTTATGCAGGTTCTTGATTTTCAGACCTAAGAGAGAGAATCTGAGAGAATGCTTCAAGAACTGAGGCTAGCTTGCTTGGACAGGACTGAGTTGAGGATCAAAGGACCCTGTTACTGTGAGGAACAGCTGCTGAAAAAGCCTGACCGATCAGAAGCCTGAGGAGAGAGGTATGGAGATCGATTGGGCTTCCAGTCTTGGTAATTCCTGCTGGCCGATTGTTGCTTTAGCAGAATTGGACAGATCTGAAATCTCTTGAACAGTAACCCAATAACAGCAAAGGAAATTGAATGAGTAGACAAGAAAGAACAAGGGAAGTGGGAGAGAAGGGGCTATCTCAGCCTGGGCTTCTCACCCACAGCTATCCCAGCTGCTCTAAGAAATTGACTGCAATTCTTCTTTATTCAAAACTGAGAAATAATGGTACATATATGCCTCTCTCTTTATAGAGGGGAAGTTTACAATCATACTAAGACTAGGAGCTAGTTTCCAAAGAGGCCTAGACACTCCGACTACAACTAGGAATTGAAAATAGACTAAGACTAAGACTAGGGCTGATAGGACTTATAATCGATGGGCCCAAAATAACATAAAAGACATTAAAATAGTACTCAAGTGAAAGCCTAATTCGATGGGCCCATTGGGCCCATACTTTATTACCTCAAATCAGGCCTCAATTAAGAGGCCGATTGTAGATCCTTTGGGTTGGGCTTCCTCCTGTGATAGCTCTGCCCATAATAGGGATCTACATCAGCTCCCCCCTTCTTAGAATCATTCGTCTCCGATGAATGGATGAAGGACATGTAGTGCTCATAAAGATCTGTATCAAGCCATCGAAAATCATCTACATGGATCCAAGCGCAATCTTGTTGTGGCCGTCCTTTCCATTTGACGAGGAACGAGTAGCAACCCTTGCCCCCACAAACTGTAGTGAACTTGTTGTCAAGGACATCTTCAATAATATCATCTTCTGGGGTTACAAATTGGGGAAGCTTTAGGGTATGTTCTGTGTTGCCTTCGTCAGAATGGTGTCCCACGTACAGTGTAAGATCAGCCACATTGAAGACATTGTTGATCTTCAGGGTCGGAGGTAGTTCCAGCATGTATGCATTGGGACCGATAGCTTCAAGATCTTATATGGACCCATATTTCGAGGATGAAGTTTGTGCATTGTACAAGGAGGGAACCTCATGTAGAATTCGAGCCATTACCATATCACCAAGTTGAAATTCCACGTAGCATCAATGATGGTTGGCAGTTGCTTGATACCTGTCATTGCTAAAAGCTATGCGGCGACGAACATCAGCATGTACCTTGGCGATGTGTCTAAGGAACTCATCCGCTTCAACACTGTTACAATCCCAGTTACTTGTGATCAAACCAGAGAAAGAGAAAGGGACAAAGAAGAAGAAAATAAGAGACAAGAAGCAGAGAGAGATGCGAGATCGAGATACTCCCAAGAGAGGGGAATAACCTCGATCATACCAGAATAGTCTACCGCAGGCTAGACCCTGATATTTATATATTAGAAACAAAATAAACAGGTACAAAAATACCCTTAAAGATCTAGTTAGCTCTAATACAGAGACAAGGATCGATAGGATATAATTGCCTCTATCGCCCTTGTCGCTGATTGAGCTAACGCCTCAATCTTAACACTCCTGCTGGAGCATATACATCACCCATGCTCAGCTTGGTACAACCATTATGAAAATTAGGAGCAAATAGAGACTTTGTGAACATGTCTGCGAACTAATCTGAGGAAGGAACAAAAGGGGTCTCGACCAACTTCTTCAGAACAGCATCACAAACAAAGTGGCAGTCTACCTCGATGTGCTTGGTCCTTTCGTGGAAAACTGGGTTACTAGCAATGTACACAACAGCTTAGTTGTCACAATACATCTTCATAAGCTTGGTTACTGGAAACCCCAACTCCAGAAGTAACGACCGTAGCCCCATCAACTCAGCAATGGTGCGAGCTATAGCTTTGTATTCTACTTCACCACTAGACCGAGTAGTGGTAGTCTTCTTCTTACTTCTCCAAGTAATTAGATTACCTCCAACAAATGTGCAATACCCTGTAGTGGACCTACGATCACTAGTAGAGCTGACCCAATCAGCATCAGAATAACCAACTAGTTCCATATGCCGATTAGGACGATAGATCAGCCCTTTTCCAGGAGCACCCTTTAAATATCGAAGAACATAAACAGCAGCGTCTCAATAAGCTTTCTGAGGAGACTGCATGAACTAAGGACCCCAACAGCATAAGAAATGTTAGGTCGTGTAACAGTAAAATATATCAACTTGCCAACCAAACTTTTATACTGATGCACATCCTGGAAAGGTTCGCCATCACTAACGCCAAACTTTTGGTGAGGATCCATAGGGATATCTATAGCCCTGGATGCAAGCATACCGGTATCAAATAAAAGGTCCAACACATATTTCCTTTGAGACAAACCGATCCCCTTCTTACATTGAACCACTTCAATCCTGAGGAAATAGTGAAGCTGACCTAAGTCTTTGTTCTGAAAGTGCTGCTATAGGTAGTTCTTCACCTCTATAGGTAGTTCTTCACCTCAAAGATTCTTGCCTCATCATTACCAGTAAGAATAATATCATCCACATAAACAACCAAGACAACCTGCTTATTACTTCTGCAATGGACAGATAGAGTGATCAGAGTAACAGTGAGAATGCACCATGCCCGAGGGGACTGTTTAAGTCCATAGATAACCTTGTGTAGACGACACACATGGCCTCTATTCTCCCTCTGAGCAACATAACCAGGAGGTTACTCCATATACACCTCTTCCTGTAGATCACCATACAAAAAGGCATTCTTGATGTCTAATTGAAACAATAGCCAATCAAAGTCGACAGCAAGAGAAATAAATAAGCAAACAGAGTTCAATCTAGCAACCGGGGAGAAGGTCTCAAAATAATTAACTCCATATGTTTGAGTATAACCCTTGGGGCTTTTAACCGCTCAACAAAGCCATCAGAATGATACGTAATAGTGTAAATCTAGCAACACTTCACCAAGTCCTTACTCGGAGGTAAATCTTCCAGACTCTAGGTAGCACGATTCAAGAAAGCATCCATTTCTACATCCATGGCAGCTTTCCATCCAGGGGTACGCAAGGCGTCAATATGAGATCGGGGAATAGTATTAGTAGAAAGAGACAGGGCAAGACCATGGATGGTCGATGGGAGATGAGACAAGGAAATAAAGTTGTCAATAGGATACACAACCATAGATTTTTGTGTGCAAGTGCATGTACCTTTATGTTGAGCAATTGGTAGTCATCAGGCATAGCAGGAAGAGGAGCTTCACCAGAGGAATGCGGCAATGGAGGGAACAAATCATCTGGAGGATTGCTATTGGCACTAGGCTGTTCAAGCTTCTTGCGCTGATAAACCTGTAGGGGAGGCGTGTCGCTAGCACTAGGAACATCAGGAAAAGGAATGAGATGGGATGGGTGGAGGAGTTGGAGAGTTCCACTCCATCCCAGACTGAGACGCCTGAGGAGAAAAAAATGATGTGCCTTTCAAAAAATGTCACATCGGCACTAACAAATTGTCGGTGAGTACCAGGATCATAGCACTTGTACCCTTTCTGAGTACGTGAATAACCCAAAAGAATGCACTTAGTGGATTGAGGAGATAATTTATCTATCTCTGCATGCAAATTATAAACAAAACACACACACCCAAAGACACGAGGAGGAATAGGAAAACTCTGCAGATTAGGGAACATAATAGAAAAGGGAGACCTATCAGAAAGAACCGAGGAAGGCATGCGATAAATCAAGTGACATGCAGTTAAACCCCATCACACAAAAAAAATTTCTGAACATGCATATATATCATAATAGCTCGAGCTACCTCGAGAAGATGCCAATTTTTGTGCTCAACAACCCTATTTTTCTATGGGGTATAAGCTCAACTAGTTTAGTGTATCATCCCATGGTTAGCACAAAAATCAGAAATATCATTTTGGGCATATTTTAAAGCATTATCACATCAAAAAATTTTAATTAAAATACCAAACTGAGTTTTTGTTTCATTATAAAAATTATGAAATATAGATAAAAATTTAGATCGATCCTTTAACAGATACAACCATGTAAGATGAGAATGATCATCCACAAAGGTCACAAAATATTGAAATCCAAATCTATTGCTGATTCTGCAAGGACCCCAAACATCAAAATGGACTAAAGAAAATAAAGACAGACTACGGGACATAAAGTGAGATGGGAGGACACACGGTGATGCTTTCCCAACTCACAGGCTTAACACTCTAACTTGAGCAAAGACTTAAAACTAGGAAATAAAAGTTTCAATCTAGACAAAGACAAGTGTCCTAAATGACAGTGCCATTGGAAAGGAGTCACATCCCCAGTAGTAGAAGTAGGAGTGCCACAGTTGAGATAATATAAATCATCTTTTTCACGCCCTCCACCAATCTTCTTCCTCGTGTGAAGATCCTAAAAAACACAGTAAGAAGGAAAGGTTACTGAGCAATTTAATGATCTGGTTAACTGACTTACATAGAGGAGGCTTAATGGAAACTGGGGAACATGCAACACAGAGAACAAATTAAGTGAGGATGTAGGTGAGATAGTACCATGACCTAAAATCGGTGTTGAAGCACCGTTTGCAAGAATAACAGATGTAGAGGTGGTACTAGGAGAACGACTTAAATAGTGATGACTTACCAGTTATATGAACAGAGGCAACTGAATCAATGATCTAGGGGGTAGAAGTAGTGGTAAGAAGGGATGAGGAACCTGCATGAGCCAAGGTAGCAGCGGATGTAGACGCACCATTGGATGTATTAGAGGATGCCTCAAGAGTATGTAAGCGTATGAGTAATTGATTAATGTCATCACGTAGACTGGTTGAAGAAAGTTCTCGGTTTAGTATCAGTGGGAGACACGGTGTCAATACTATTGTCTGATACTGCATGATTGGCTAACTGGGTTGGCCACTCTGGCTTGCTATGCTTTGCCCAACAAGTCTCTACAGTATGGTTAGACTTCCCACAGTAAATGCATTAGTGAGATGACCGATTGACAGGTATCCACTAGAACCTCGATCAGCAGACCTCCCCCCCACGACCGCGACCACATCCATGGTTGGCAAGGAAGGCTGAATTGTCTTTGGAGGTCTGATCAGGTTTGGTGGAAGATGTAATACACTGCAATCGTGAATAAGTGTCATTCAGTGTAGGGACAGTATCGCCTACAAGTAGATGACCTTTCACTGCCTTCAAGTCATTATTCAAACCAGCCAGAAATTTAGAGACAAAATTCATTGTGCTGAGTCTTCAATTTATTAATGTTTGTGGTTAAAGGCTGGAAGACATTGAGTTCTTCAACCATGCCCCTGAAAGAATTATAATACTCTGGAAGAGCCTTGTCAGATTGGCGAAACTGGAGCAGCTTCTCATAGATATCATAGATATGGACCATATTCTTTTCCTAAGAATATGTTTTCTTCAAATTATTCCATACACCTTCTGCAGTAGTGTGGAACATGACATTGGCAACGACATCTTGTTCCATACTATTCCACAAACCAGATTAAGATCAAAGCATTTTCCTTCATCCATTCATTATAACCTTTTATCAGACGATGGAGGAGGATCAGAGGTAGAATATTGAAGTTTATCTTTGGCTATAAGATAAACCTTTACAAACTGAGCCCAAAGTAGGTAATTCGAACTTCTTTTGAGCTTGATGGAGGTAATCTGGACATTCACATTATCCAAGGCAGATGTAGTAGTTGCAGGGGTAGTAGACTTGGTCTCAGCCATGAGTAACCAAAAAAGAAGAACAAATAGGGTCACAGAGAGAACAATAAAAGAAAACACACCAGAACCACAACGACAAGGGAGATCAGCGACCCTGCTAAAATCGAGTTGGGCAGAGAAGTTGGTGGCTGCAATCCAAGGTCTTCAATCTTCAGTTCAGCACTAGTATATCACGATCCATAAATAAAATAAATCACTCCATGTGATTTAATCCATAGTTGATGTAGCAATAGGTGGCTGCACACCAGAAGGGTTCAGCGGAAAAGCGAGATCAGCAGAGTGAATTTGAAAAACCAAGATTGATCACAGAGGCTCTGATACCATGTTACAATCCCAGATACCTGTGATTAAACCAGAGAAAGAGGAAGAGAAAGAGAAATAGGAGAAGAAAAGAAACAAGAAGAAGAGAGAGAGGCGTGATCGAGATACTCCCAAGAGGGGAATAACCTGCGATCAGACCAGAATAGTCTGCCGCAGGCTAGACCCTAGTATTTATATATTAGAAACAAAATAAACAGGTCCAAAAATACCCTTAAACATCTAGTCAGCCCTGATACAGAGACAGAGATCGATAGGACATAATTGTCCTTATCACCCCTGTTGTTGATTGAGCACACCTCAATCTTAACACTCCCCCTCAAGCTTGAACATATCCATCAAACACTAACATGGGCATGAGGTGGCAGAGGTACCATGTCAACCGGTCGTTGTGGCTGCAGTTCAAGAACAATCTCAAATGGTGTACGACCCGTAGTGCAGTTGACGGAGCTATTATAGGTAAACTCAGCAATGTCCAGAATGGATGGCTAGGTTTTCTCACAATCACGGACTAGGCAACGGAGTAGATTGCCGAGGCTTCTATTAACCACTTCTGTCTGGCCTTTTGTTTGAGAATGGAATGCTGTGGAGAATTTGTGTTTAGTGTTTGTTTTCAGCCATAGGGTTTTCCAGAAATAGCTCATGAACTTGACATCCCTATCTAAAACAATCGATTGTGGCAGTCCATGTATACGCACTATCTCATTGAAGAATATTTTAGCTAGGTGGCTTACATCAAGTGCCTTCCTACACGGGATAAAGTGTGCCATTTTGGAGAATCGATCAACTACCACAAATATGGAATCATACCTTTCTCGTGTAGGTGGTAAGCCTAGGACAAAGTCCATGCTTATGTCTAGCTATGGTGCTTGTGGGATGGGTAGTGTTTTGTACAATCCCGCATTCTTCTTCTCTCCTTTGGCAAGCTGACAAGTGCGGCATCTCTGTATAACGTGTTGAACATCTTTTAGCGGCTGAGGCCAATAATACAAGTCAATCATCATAGAGTAAGTCTTGTCCTTGCCAAAGTGTTCACCCATTCCTCCCCCATGCAGTTCTTAAACCAGATGATGCCTTAGGAAAGTGTTTGGTATGCACAGTCGAATTCCCTTGAAGAGGTAGCCATCATGTAAAGCATACTTGTCATCTCTACCCCCTTCGTGTAGCCTCTTGAAGACTTCTGAAAAATCAGCATCGTGTACATACTCATCTTTAGTGTTTAATCCCTAAAATTAGCACTGTGAATGTATTCATCATTAACACCTTCCGACTAAGTGCATCTGCCACTGATTTTCTTTACCTGCCTTGTACTTGAGAGCAAATACATATCCTTGCAAATATGAGATCCACTTAGTGTGCCGATCACTAATGGTCTTTTGTGAATGCAAGTATTTGAGTGCTTTATGATCCGAATAAAGTTAACTCTTTGCCAATTAAATAGGGCCTCCAATGCTTGAGGAGTTGAACAACGGCATAGAGTTCTAGGTCATAAGTAGAATACATTCTTTTAGCATCATTCAACTTTTCACTGTAGAAAGCGATGGGATATGACCTTCTTTCATAAGCACTCCTCCTATCCCAATGTGGGATGCATCAGTAGCCACTTCAAACATGAGATCAAAATTTGGTAGTCTAAGCAGTGGTGCTTCTGTCATCTTTTGTTTATTGAATGCTTTAGTGGTTGTTGGAGTCCATTGAAATAAAACTTTTCCCCCCTTTTGTGCACTCTGTGATAGGGGCTACAATAGCATTGAAATTCCATATGAACTGTTGGTAGAACGAGGCTAGGCTGTGAAAGCTATGGACTTTTGTCAAGGTCTTTGGAATAGGCCAAATCTACCACACTCTTCACCTTCTCGGGATCAGCTTCTATACCTTGTGAAGACATAATAAAGCCAAGGAAGATAACCTTGGTTAGCATGAAAGAACACTTTTTCAGATTGATATAGAGCTTCTCCTCTCATAGTACCCTCATAACACGTCTCATATGCTCATTTTGTGCCCTACTGTAGATCAATATGTCATTGAAGTATACTACAAGGAACTTGCTAATGAAGGGGTGTAGTACATGTGTCATCACCCTCGTAAAAGTGCTAGGTGCATTGGTGAGTCCAAAAGAGATGACTTTCCCCTCATAAAGTCCTTTGGTCTTGAAAGCTATTTTCCATTCATCACCTGGATGAATTCGAATTTGATGGCAGCCACTACATAGATCAATCTTTGAGAATATAGAGGCTTTTGTCAACATATCAAGAATATCATCCAAACAAGGAATAGGAAATCTGTACTTTACCGTGAGTTTATTGATAGCACAACTGTCAATGCACATACACCATGATCCATCTTTCTTGGTGTCAATATGACTGGTACTGCACATGGACTCATGCTTTCAACCAAAAACCCTTTCTTCGACAAATCATCCACTTGTCTCTTGAGCTCGGCATGCTCTGTAGGACTGAGACGGTAAGTGGGAAGATTTGGGAGTACTAACCTAGGCATAAGGTCAATAGCATGCTGAATATCCCTCATAGGTGGGTAGTTCATCTGGTAATTCATCAGGCACCAAATCTGAAAAATCATCAAGCAACTCTTTGATTTGTGGTGGATGTTTTACCTCTTTAACCGGTTCAGCTGCTTTAGTAACAAGGGCTAAGATCAGTCAGGTTTCTTCACTAGTAGTTAAAAACTCTCTATGGGACAGCACACATAGCTTCTTCTCCAACGTGGCCTTCTTGCGGAAATTGTCTTTGAATGGTGGCTTCTTCTGTTCAATGGTTGCTTTGGAAGAGGTCTTTGCAACATTTTTTAAGACATGCTGTCTTCTTACTTGGGCAGCCCTTAACTTGTCTTTCACTTGTGGTATGTTGAGTGGATTTAGAATGAATGGCTTGCCTTTGTGATCGAAGAAGCATTGGTTCCTAGTACCTCCAACTAGAACATTGTTGTCATAGAGCCAAGGCCTTCCTAGGTTAGTGAGGGCCATGAGAATGACATCACACCAGACATTTTTTTTCATAATCTGAGACCTTCAGTGGTACAAAACAACGTTGAGTTACAGCCATGGTGGTGTTGTCTAGAAGTGATACTTTGTATGGTTGTGGATGGGGTTCAGTCTTAAGCTTTCCTTCAACCACGAAAGCCTGAGATATAACGTTCACACAACTCCCGTTGTCCACAATCACCTGAGCCTTATGAGATCCACTAGAGTGTAGAAAATATTGTTCCTCCTTCAATCTTCACCTTTAGTTTCAGCCACTAGGATTCTTGCAACCACATTGACATAAGCATAAGGATCATTGTCCTCTGGTGCATGCTTATCGTCAAATTCGTCTTCCATTCCTTTAGCTGCAACCTTAACAGTCTAATCATCATCTTGAGGTTCATGGATTTGCAAATCAGGGTTGAACTCAATGGCATTGATGATGGAGTTGGATCATCCTCGCTTGGGGCAGAATTTGGCCATATGACCAGTTCTCCCACAGTTATAGCATGTCATAGATCCGTTCTCCCTTCCCCCATTGGAGCCTTACCCTTATCTTATGTAACTTGTGGAGCTCGGGTAGGGAATTCACTGGGTTTGGTTGGTGCGAATTGCCTTTTGTTGTCAGTTGGCTGATTATACCTCTTGGAGGATGATTTAATCATATCCTCTGCCTCTGGTGCTTTGTCAATGCAAGTATTCATAGAGGGTATTTCGATCACACCAAGTTTATCACGAATTTCTTGCCTTAATCCCAATTTGAAACAGGATATAAGTAGTTCTTCATCTTCCTTATAGGCACCTGTTCGTGAAAGCAATTCATTGAATCGATTAGTATATTCTTCTACAGTTATAGTACCTTGTCTAATGGTATTCAGCATGTCGTAGAGTCGACGTTGGTAGGTTGGTGGTGAGAACCTATCATTGAGGATGCACTTCAAGTCTTCCCAATTGCAAGGCATCTGACACCTGCGTATGAGCTTGTCTTCTTCAACATTCCACTAGTCCTTAGCTCCACCAGTTAGTTTTGTGATAACTAATTGGACCTTCCTTTCCTCAGGCAGATGGTACGAACGAAAATAATCATCAAAAGAGTTTACCCAGTCATGAAAGTAAAAGGGATTATGCCTTCCATCATACTCTTTCAGTTCCAACTTCATCATGGCAAGGTTGGGGGTTATCATAGTCATCATACTCTTCATCATGAACTAGTATGTTCCTTCGAGCTTGCATTGTGACCCTTCTAGGTGCAGGATGAGTGTTGTTAACTGTAGGCTGAATATTAGTTTGGGCAGCAGTGGTTTGAGTATTGGAGTGAGCAGTAGTAGACTCCTTTAGTTCAGTTATCTGTTGGTCACATCTGTCTAATCTTGTGATCACAACTTGGAGGGCTTTCCACATATCTTCCAGAGTGATTTGGGTCTTTTTTCAGCCATAGCTCTAATACCACTTAATGTAGGAGTAGTTTACAAGAGCTAACCCCCACAATGTATAACCCCAAATAACAAGTAACTCCCAATAAATAGCAGTAGACAAACCCAGAAGAATAACAGGGAAATAACCAGCAAGTAATCCTAAGGATACAATCTTAAAACAGGAACAGAACTCCCAAAATCAACCCAAAAGAGGAGAGAAAAACCTGAGATTGGGAGAGAGAGAGAGGGGCAGCTGGCTCTGTGTGACTCCAATGGAGCTGCAAAGCTGGCCGATTGAAGGTCCCTAGAAGGCAACAAAAACCCCCAATCTTGAGGAGATTTCGACTGTTGGTTAGGAAGTTATGTAGGTTCTTGATTTTCAGACCTAAGAGAGAATCTGAGAGAATCCTTCAAGAAATGAGGCTAGCTTGCTTGGACAGGGCTGAGTTGAGGATCGAAGGACCCTGCTACTGTGAGGAACAGCTGCTAAAAAAGCTTGACCGATCAGAAGCCTAAGGAGAGAGGTATGGGGATCGATTGGGCTTCCAGTCTTGGTAATTCCTGCTGGCCGATTGTTGCTTTAGCAGAATTGGACAGATCTGAAATCTCTTGAACAGCAACCCAATAACAGCCAAGGAAATTGAATGAGTAAACAAGAAAGAACAG
The DNA here is from genome assembly GCF_013358625.1 of Macadamia integrifolia. Taxonomy (NCBI): domain Eukaryota; kingdom Viridiplantae; phylum Streptophyta; class Magnoliopsida; order Proteales; family Proteaceae; genus Macadamia; species Macadamia integrifolia. Next base: position 2,735,310 of record NC_056561.1, on the reverse strand, counting down.
TGGAAGTGGGAAAGCAAGTGGCTATCTCAGCCTAAGCTTCTCACCCACAGCTGAGAACAATTGACTGCAATTCTTTTTTATTCAAAACTAAGAAATAATGGTACATATGTCTCTCTATTTATAGAGGGGAAGTTTACAATCATAGTAAGACTAGGAGCTAGTTTCCAAAGAGGACTAGACACTCCTACTACAACTAGGAATTGAAAATAGACTAAGTCTAAGACTAAGACTAGGGCTGATAGGCCTTAATAGGACTTGCAATCGATGGGCCCGAAATAACATAAAAGACATTAATATAATACTTATGTGAAAGTCTAATTCAATGGGCCCATTGGGCCCATACTTTATTACATCAAATCAGGCCTTAATTAAGAGACCGATTGTAGATCCTTTGGGCTGGGCTTCCTCCTGCAATAGCCCTGCCCACAATAGGGATCTACATCACATGTGGTATGTAGAGGACCAGGGGTGTAGTATTATTGGATCCCCATAGTTGTCAAGGCGTTGCGCTTTGGCACCGCCTTGGCGTCCTGGCGGTTTGCCTGGGGCCTAGGGCGACTGTCACCTTATTGCACTGTATGCCGCCTTATATTATTAAATCATTTTTTAATATTTTGTTATTTCATTTATTTAAGATATTATTCATAAATAAGAAAATGTCCCCTATTTGAATCCAATAAAAATAGTTCAAAAATCAAATTCCAAAAGGTTAAAAAGTCAACACCCCGGTCCAAGAACAAAAATTGGATTTTTGGTTGTAGGGCGATTTTCAAATTTCGAATGCTATGGTTTTTCTCAATTCTGAAAATTTTATAAATCATATCATAGTAGAACATTGCTAAAAACCAAAAGTCTTGTAAAATAATCTTTTGTTTGATGTCAATAAAATTATTTCCATTCAGGCGATTTAACATCATTCGCACACTTTTAAATAAGTTTGATCAGAACATAACTTTCTCATAACAACTCAGATTTAAGTAATCTTAGATTTGTTGGAAAGCTAATTTTGTGTTATACCTAACATAAAAAGTCTCATCTAAAAATAAAATCATTTGTCCAATAAAACTTTTTATAGAATAAGAGCATTTCTCTAAATGTCAACAAGTCATGTTGATTTTTTATGACTTGATGTGAGTGTGACTATGTTGATTTTTATGACTTGATATTGCTAATATTGATTGGTTTTTTATGTCATATATTATGGCATACAAAATAACTTTAGAAAACAGGGAAAATAAAAAATAACACATGGGCGATTTGATCGCCATGGCAATGCCATAACGGGCAATTCTCCACCAAATCGATTAGCCACCCCTCCACCGCCTTGGGTCGTCATGACGCCGTGACAACTATGTGGATCCTGACACATGATTGGGAAATAGATGAAATTTCAACTTCCCGCACGCCAAAATTTTTAACCCAATCACATGCAGGGGGTCCTGTACATAATCGACCACTTTGTCCTACCATTGCTCATGCTTGAATATGCAAGCGGAGTAATATTAATGGTGCAGATCAGATAGAATAAGATCCTAATGGATATATGAAAAAAAGTTAGAACTATATCCAATAATTTCGATTAATATACAATTAAACATATATGAACCTGAGTAGAATATGGATTTTCAACTATCCATTTGCACCTCTAGATAGAACACATACCTGAAATCATTACTCAGTTTGCAATATATCCCTTAAAAGTACACTAAATAACAAAGCAACACATTTAAAGAGTTATTCATTGTTACCAACTTCTGAGTGGAAAGAAGGCAGCCGCCTGGATTAGGGTAAAGCTCCTCCCTTTATCTAACCTCTTATCTTCTTCTAACAACGGTTTGTCTTTTCTCCCAAATTATTGCCATATTCTGGTCAGAGTATATTCTGATGGATTGTCATTTAGGAGTCATGTTATAGACATTGGAAGAGTAGGGATCTGTAATGTGATGAGAAGAAAGAGAAATTTACGTTGCTTCCATTTCTGGAAATGTAGGGAAAATGGAGGTTTTTCCTTCGATGTTGTCCAGTATCTCAGGTGCCCCGTGCCCCGTACCCCCTTGAAGATGATCAAAGTTCCTATTCTAGCTATATCATGGGATCATTGGCGAGATGCTCCTTGAAGATTTATTAATGATTTTCCAATCCCTAAAATGTCTTTTGGTTTGGCCAAGTTTTGTACAATCAGGGCATTACTCAGATTAGTCATCAAGCTTAATACAGAAGTAGATTACAAGTAAATTACCCCAGCAGTGTATTACAACTCCAAACATGAAAAATAAGATTCAATTTATTAGCTTGACAATAATCAGAAGTAAACCCTAGGGAATAAGATCATAAAATAAACCCTCAAGGATACAATAGCAATGCAGGAGCAAAACCAGTCCAAAACCCAACCCGATAGGAAAGAGAAAGACTTGCAATATGGCTGGAGAGAGAGAGAGGTGTGGCCAGATCTGTGGGGCTCCAATTGAGCTGCAAATTTGGTCGATTGTTGGGCCCAGAGAGTACAAAAACCTAAAAATTTGAAGGACTTCTGACAGCTGGTTGATGAGATAATTTCTTTCTTGAAAATTAGACCTAGGAGAGAGAATTTTGTCAGAATTCTACAGTGACAGCAACTGGCAGCCTTGAATGGTTCTTCCACGATTGATCTACTAATGATGTGGAACAGCCCCTAGCAAGCATAGTTATTAAGGCGGTGAGGCAACCGAGGCGTTTGAGGGTGTCTTTCAGAGCGCCTTAGCGATAAGGCGGGTATAAAGCGTCGCCTTATTGACTAAAGCGTTCCTGTGTAATTTTTTTATAAAACCATTATATTTGATTCAAATCCTAGTTGAATCTTACTACTCATATGCTAAATAAATATTAAAGGTTCATACTTCATGCCAATGCAAGATATTCATCTTCATCAATCATCAATCACCATTCATTAATCATCATCATCATGATCATAACATATTAACATATAATATAAATACATAATTATGAAACAAAATTACAAATATAAAGAAAAGAAGACTTCAAATATACAAGTATTCATTACTAATATGTAAGGGCCCTACTTTGATCAATCCCAATAATGTTCAACTGATAGGTATGAGAAACACACAGCTGATGCAAGAGGAAAGAGAAACACACAGTGTCACTATCACGATAAGTCAAAAGAGAAGACAATATCTGCAGAATAAATTTCTGGAAAGCAGACTTGGTGGAAGAACAGGAATTAGCTGTGTTTGAAGAAACTGGTTCTTCTCATAGTAACTGTGTTTTGGCCCTAAACTACACTATCATAATTGCCCCTTTGTTTGAACACACCACCCACTTTTAGGAACAAAGGTTCAGGAATGAGGGAGATTAAACTCCTCTCCCTCTGTCCAGTCTATCATTCAAAACAGAGTATAACCAGTAAATACAGAAAATTCCAAACGACTGAGGAAGTATAGGAAGGAGAAATCGAATAAACAGAAGAAAAGAATTATGAGGTGAGAAGAAAGAAGGGGAATAAAGGTAAGGTTGTGGAATGATTGTACTGTATCAGCAAGAGTCTTACAACTCTCACGGTCACACCGTAGGTTAAAAAAAAAAAACTGTTAAGACTTGAGAGTCGTAAGACTGATGAACGGATGAAGATAAAAGAAGAAGAAATAAGGAAGAAGGGAGAGAAAGAAGAAAGAAAAAAAAATCTCACAAAGAAGATGAGAAAAATATTAAAAAATTAAAAAATAAACAACATACCTGGAGAGGGGAAGGAACCTTTGCCGGAGGCCGCTAGAGAAGAATCGAAGGAGGAGGGACCGCTGAAGTGCTTCACCGTTGGCTGTGGAGCGATTTGGGATTTTGAGAGAATATCGTGTTTTTTTGGTAGAGTTTTAAGTCATTAACTTTTGATCCAGTGTATCTCATGTGCATCAAAATTTATGCACCAGCCAATCATGAAGTCTATTTTGGAATATTCATAAATTGGCTGTAAAAACAAATATTTTTTTAAAAATCCTATAAGGCGGTCGCCTTAGGCGCCTTATAATATTTGGCGGTCACCTTTCATACCCAACATAAAGCTGCTTAGCCTTAACCTCTCTCAAGTGCATTAGCACCTTACCAATGCCTTACCAGCGCCTTAATAAATATGCTAATAAGACCAAGCAGATCAGACTTCAGATGGAGGAGATCCTTGAGGCCGATTGTTCTTTAAGGCAGATTCTCTTTGGCTGATCGATTGGAGTCAACAAGGTTGAATGCTTCAGAAATATTAATGGCAATAACAGTGACCAGAATTAGACAATCGATGGTAAGAAAGAAGAGAGTAATAACAAAGGGAAGGTGGGAGAGGAAGTGGCTATCTCAGTCTGGGCTTCTCACCCACAACTATCCTAGTTGCTCTAAGCAATTGACTACAAATTTTTTTATTCAAATCTGAAATTATGAGTACATATGCTCCTCTATTTAAAGAGGGCAGAATAGCAATCTTATCATAACTAGGAGCTAGTTTCCAAATAGGACTAAACATTCCTAGTAGGACTTGGACTCATAAAAGGACTAGGACTATAACTCTAACATGGAGTAGGTAACCAATTAGTCATTCACTAATAGGGAAACCTAAAGTGACTAAAACTAAAATAACAAAGGAAATAGACTCAAAACAAGACTCTAACTAAACTAATGAATTAAATCCCGTTTTTATATTTTCTACCCATATTTTAGGCCCATTAAAGTGACCCATTACAAAGAAAATCCATGGGATCAAAGGCCCAACACATACATAACCCAACCCAAGGCTTATTTGCAATAAAATAAGCCCATTAATTGACTTATCTGCATCAAAGCTATTCAACAATTAAATTCCTGCAGAAAGGATGACCAAATTAATAACCTTTTCCATATAGGTAGTTTGAGTAGTGGTTTCTTTCTTTCTCCGTTGGTAAATTTTTTGTTATAAATTGAGATAGGCATGCATTTACATATTTATACGTGCAAGTTATTTTCTATTGGATTTTGTTCTTGTTAATACTTGAAAGAGAAGAAGGAAATGAGGCAAATGTGTTAAAAACAGTGATAGTCCTGAGTTCTTCACATGCTGTCCTATTGCAACAGACCTATCTTCAGTCTCTTGGTATCCGACTTGAGGAGATGAGGGTCAAAAGGCGTGATTCAGAGCAGTGGATGCATCACCGCATGCTTCCACAAGATCTCAGGGAGCGAGTCAGGCGATATGATCAGTACAAGTGGTTGGAAACACGTGGAGTGGATGAAGAGAGCTTGGTTCAGAATCTACCAAAGGATCTCAGGAGGGATATAAAACGGCATCTTTGTTTGGCTTTGGTGAGAAGGGTAAGTGCATGTTCATCGTATTATCTTTGGTCTTCTTCTAGCCTTTTTGTTTTTAGTGATCGACTTTTAGTGTTGAGGGTCTCACCACAGTAATGTTACGTATCAAAAGGTCTAGTGGACTTCAACATGCAAAGAGAAACATTAGGGTGTTTGTGAACCTAGCTGAACCAGTCAATAAAGCAGTTTCAAGGACATTTGAGTAGAAATTATCCCATGTTTGGGTGTTTGTCTACGTAGTTCTACACTTCTACTTCCAGAATCAGGTCTTTTTTATTTATTTTTTTTTTTTTCAAGTTTATAGTTGTAATTACAGGCTGTATCTGTCTGGCTATGTATTGGGCCTATTGGCTGTAGTACCCTGTAATAGGGACCTTCCCCTTTACTTTCAAGAAACTCCCAAAGATATACAAAGGGAAAAAGTTCAGTCTACAAAATTATTTTACTGACCTTTATTATGATTGTAATGCCTCGGCCCCAATAACCTTAGCACAATATTGCCCTTTTCATTCCATGGGCCTCAAGCCTTTAAACGTGTTGTGCAATGTTAAGGAGGCTAGAGGTTATCAATTAGCCCAACAACCTCTTTCTAGCCTATTGGTCCGTTACACTTGCAATATTCTTGGGTGTCACAATGGTTCTTATTTATCATATGAAACAATGTGAATGGATGGTTAATGACATCCAGTGTCCTTTCTTTTTTGGCAAAAGTACACATGGAACAGTTAGCCAACCTGGACTCAAGGTGCACCTCATTTTGGGCCACATGGAAGGGGCCACCTGTTGCTTGGATCAGTGTCAAATTTGGTACAGTTCAACTTAGCTATATGAACTCACCCTGTATTGGGATTTTCCCTCTACTTTTGAACTGTTAGAACCATTTTGTTACATTCTTGAATTTGTAATCATATCTGGACCCTCCTTTTTTCCATGTGGAAGACTTATTTTGGGTTGAAATATTGCATGTGGATAACGGACATGTGGCGTACCTCCACACCAAATTGATCATCAAGTGAGCTGCAATTTGACAGTTATGGTCTGCCTGTTGAGCAAGGGCTGCCTAGTCCGTCCGCTGACTTTTTTTCGGGAAATGGGTGGTGGAGAGGGGTTCCTAATAGGATACAATTCGCCAAATATGCTTTGCACCAAATTCCTCTCTCACTCGGTAGGCCTACAAGAGAATGAAATAAGCTGTTTTACTGTTTGGCATCCAGTTAATTCTTTTTTAATTTCCTCATGTTTATTTGGATGATCCTTCTAGTTATAGTAAGAGTCGCAGTGGTGGTACCGTTATTGTAGAGTCTGAAGATCCAGGCATAGTCGAATTGGGCACTTTTGTGATTTAGTTCAATACACTGATCACTGGAACTGGTGAAATTCAGTCAGTTTAGCAACCTCTTCTTCTATCACTTAAGTTTGTTGGGGTAAAATTGGTTGAGCTCTGTCCACTCCCAGGAAAGCCCTTTTGGTGGTTCAGTTCTTGTGTTTTTTATTTTTATTTTTATTATTATTATTATTATTTATTTTTTTTTTTTTCTAATAATTCTTTCTAACTGTGGTTGGTAGTGGCTAAAGAGTCTTGTTTCTTGTTACTTCCCCACACAAAATAAGATATGAAAAAAAGGTACCAGTTGGCCTTTATAATTACCACACACCTCTTAAGTGAAATTTTTTATGAGTACAAATTTATCAGCAAAGAAGAGATGGATGGAGTTGTTTACTTATTACATTTCCTCTTAATCTTCGTTTGCCTCTGTTTAGGTTCCTCTGTTTGAGAATATGGATGAGCGGTTGTTGGATGCCATTTGTGAGCGGTTAAAACCTAGTTTGTACACAGAGAGAACTTACATTGTCCGGGAAGGAGATCCAGTGGATGAGATGCTTTTCATCATACGGGGTCGCATGGAGAGTGTGACCACCGATGGTGGCAGAAGTGGATTTTTCAACCGGAGTTTACTGAAGGAAGGGGATTTTTGTGGAGAAGAGCTCCTTACCTGGGCATTGGATCCCAAATCTGGTTCTAATCTCCCATCTTCTACCCGAACAGTGAAGGCCTTAACAGAGGTGGAGGCTTTTGCTCTGATAGCAGAAGAGTTGAAGTTTGTTGCTAGTCAGTTTAGGCGCCTCCACAGTAGACAAGTTCAGCACACATTCCGTTTCTACTCACAGCAGTGGAGGACATGGGCTGCATGCTTTATACAAGCTGCTTGGCGCCGGTATTCCAAGAGGAAGATGGCAGAGCTTCGACGTCGAGAAGAAGAAGAAGAAGAAGAAGAAGAAAATGAAGTAGAACAAAGAGTAGGAGATTTCAGTGGGGCTGGTGGCAATGCTGGTGGTGGTTCTACCAGTCTTGGTGCAACTATCCTTGTATCCCGTTTTGCCGCGAATGCTTTACGGGGAGTCCATCGTCTTCGGAATTCCAAAAGTGCTAGGGACCTGCTAAAACTACCAAAGCCTCCAGAGCCTGACTTTACTGCTGATGCGGATTGATAAGAATTACTTAGATTATACACTCAAACTAACTTGTGATTCAATTCGTATTCAAGTCCTTGGAGGAAATTGTAAGTTTTATATTCTGGGTTTCTAGGATTCGTGGCTCTGTACAGTGTACTGTATTCCATCAAACTTCTAGTTATAGATTGACATACTGGTGTGAGAATATTTTGAATAATCACCTTTGCTTTAAGAAACAGTATAATTTGGAGTGATCCCTCTTCCTTGGTACCGCAAGGCGCAAGCATTGCTTAGAGGGTCCCAAGGATGTTCCCAATCTAAGAATTTTCATTTTGGGTTTTGCTTTAAATGCTCGTGGTTGTTGGTATTGTAAAAAAAGAGCTATGGAAGACCAAAAAGGAAATTCAAAAGACTAAATTGATTCAATTGAAGGGAGCCAGCTAGTTTAGTTGGTTGGGATTGCTAGCTATTTTTAGGTTTTGTTTGGAACTTGGAAAAGATACTTTGAAGATTCATTAAAAAGCCAAAAAAGGATTCTAAAAGACTTTCTTTTTATCTGCCTAAAAGACCATTGAATCAACTATAAGATTGGTAGAAGGAATACTAGGGAGTGTCCTTCAGTACCTGTTAAGAGGAATTTTAGGGAAATGGATATTTGTAGAGAATCGATTTGGCTTTTTTTTTTTTTTCGTAAGGGAATAGGGCATACTATCATTTCAGCGTACTATCATTAACCAATTTTAGGGATATATATATATATATATATATTTTTTTTTTTTTTGTTCTTTTGGGTAAATTCAATTTTGGGTACATCAACCTTACACAAGTCCTTTCATATGTGTCTAAAAAGTAAGAATATGTAAAGACTTTATTTTTATTATTGTGTTTGTAGTAAACATGTCCGGTATGGTTTTACCAACAACTTGTATGCATCGCTATGATGTTTATACCTAATAAACACAATCACAACTTTGGTCCTTTTTTTTTTTTTGTGGCATTCCTACCTTTGCTAAAAGCCTTCAAACCTTTTAAATACTAAAGTAGATTTTCGACCATGCCGCATTGCATAAGGTAGAAGATCTGTCTTCTTATGAGGAATCCTATTAAGAATATAAAAAGCCAAAAATGATACTCCTCCACTCGTCACTTCCTGCCTTAAATTAGGTCAAGGTATGCGGCATTAGATTCCTAACCTAATCAGCCTACCTTCACTAGGATCACGGACATAGGATAATATAAGCACAAACTCTTGAGAACCTCTACCATAAATCAAAATACGCATATATAGTCCATAAGAAGCATATACATGATGATCAGATCTACAATGATAAATAATATTACATACCCAAATGTAAGAAATTTCCCACAGGTTACAACAAGAAGTAAATCTTACAACTCAAAGATAGAAAATACATTAGTATATTAATAGAATGAAAATTCCTTTCAACTTCCTTGTGTCTCGTAGACACGGCCTCACAATCGTACTGATCACCTTCCCGTCTCAGCTATGGTTCCACCATCTAAAAAGAGTAATCAATGAGGGGTGAGTTTCACAAGCCTAATGAGGGGTGAGCAAGCAAGCATACACATCCAAACATGATGCAACCACATGCTCACACACAAGCCATACCAAAATTTCCCATATGCATAATCCACATGATCCATTTCTTATTATTATATCCATTCTAATTATTAGGTCTCAATATGTGGGTATAAGTGCTATAAGCAACGTAGGTGGTATCCCCTTCCTAGTATGTCGGGCTTCAGAGATACAAGCTAGTTGCAAGCAGGAGTCAGCCAGTCCTAAAAAGAACCTCAGTCCCCCAACTAACTCCTAAATAGTAACCCCTAATAGCCATGGTCCTGGAATCCCACACCGTCATTGGTCTCCAATGTTGTCCGACAGTTGTGCATACAGTACCTCATACCATGCTATGCTCTCTCTCAAGATACAGTACGTCGTATCTGGGCATAGCAGTCTTCCATGACCTACCACCGAGTGGGATTAGCTAATACCTTATCTCCTATTAACAAAGGGTAATAGCATTGGGATGTGATCCTAACCATATTCATCTATATGCTACTGTAAGCTTAAGTAGTAGGTAGTTTGATGTACGCTATGTTGTGCATACGATCATATTTTGCCAATCTAATCAGCTTGGTAAGTAGATACCAAAGTAATCCTGGCTTTATTCATTGGGAGGTAGTGAAGGATTGTAATGCGTTGCTCTCTAAACCCGATTTATTGTCTGATTGGTTCGGTTTGGTCATGCAGGGTCTGAGCCGACAAGGGTTGATACAGGTACCTAGACCCATTGGTATAACCCATCGGTCCTGGCTGGGTCTCGTGTCCTACCGACTGGTAGGATAGGAGGGTACTTAGACCCGCTGGTAGCGCCCGCAAGTGTGCTCTGGGTGCTGCCTGCATGGGTGACTTGCACAGGTGGGTCCTCCTATCCACCTGTATGACCCACCTATGGTCCAATGAGCTCCGTTCGAGCTCGAACTTCATTGAAATCCTCCTTTGCGTTATTAAACGCGTTGTAACCATGTCTTCCATTGTTTTATGACCCCATAATAGACGTATTCTAAACTTCCTTTCTGTGTTAGGTTTTGTGACCCTCGTCTTCGCATGTCAGATCTCACTTTTACCGAGTGTGCACATTCTTGTACGTGAATAAGTAAGTGGGGAGAAGACATTGATTTTATTTTGGAGTGTTTATTGTATCATCTTTATTTTATACATCATCTTACCATTTATGAATGCCATCTTCATGCATATGTATTGTCTACTGTATGATGCATTTATGAATCGTTATGTTGTACCTTTAAATTTTCAAATACTTGTTACTTGCTTTGAATTATGAACATGGATTATTTCAATTATTGGATGATGATGATTTATTGGATATGTGATGTATTGCTAGATTAGACGTCGTAGTCGGCTTGGAAACGAATGCATTGGTGTGCCGTGGAATGAGGTACAGAAGCACTATGTAGTCGTACTATCTCATATAGATGCATTGGGTTAGGTTGATATTCCCTCGTGTTACGACCCTTCCCAACAAGGGTTTAGATGTTGGGTTATCACTGGGGGAAGCGTCGATCGCAGACCACCGTGGTGGTTAGAAGTATGCCTGGTGGATCATTAGGACAGTTGAAAACCTTGGTGATATATTCAAAGGGCCGAGCATGCTAATTTTATTCTCTACTGTGGTTCAACCACAATTTATTTTTTCGAGTACTCACAATCGACCCTCTCTAACAACCCTATGGGTGTATCGTAGGATGGAGAACGTGACTCGTACCTAGGGCATACACACATTGTGGTTGTGAGTAGCACGTAACCTATGACTAAGCATTGTTGCCTAGGCGAATAGGCCTAAAATGAATTGCATGCATATAGGATCATTTGAAATACGACTGTTTGTTTGCGTCTTTCTTTCCATTTACTGAGCTAGTGAGCTCACCCTTGTATATACACATTTTTAGATGATTTTGCAGGTTTCCCCGTGGAGGAGCTAGAGCTAGGGCCCACTAACTAGTTTTCGGTAGGGGACTGGTGGGTTTCAGAAGGTTTTGGGCAAGGTGCAGGGTGCACGTGCGAGGGTTGTGTTACAGGGCAACAATAGCAATTTTCGATCATCAACTTTTTTATTCTTTTAATGTAGTTCCCTTTTGTGCTTTAGATATTTAAATTGTTATTCTTGTGTAATAATCATGCCTGCAGGACCACATGTATATATATACTATGTATAACAATTTAGGTATCAAGAGTAGTGGAAAAATTTACAGATATACGTGATAAGTTTTCCGTTGAATTATCTAAATTTATATTCATATCATGTGGTGCTTATTGTTTTGTCGTTTACTGCGTCAAATGATCCTGGTGATTCTTGGGTTACCCGGAGGTAACCCGATCATCGGTCCGATTCTATGTGAACGAGGCGTGACAACAGTGGTATCAGAGTGTGATGCTCTAAACACACACAGCTTGTAAATTCGAACCATGTAGAATCTATAATAGAATTTGGGGTTGGGTTAACATAAAAGACTTATAATATAAAAGCTGTAATGTGATAAAAGCTAAAGAAAAACTCATGTCATGTTGCAGGTACGAAAAGAAAAGTATAAAAGTTAGAAAAAAAAGAAAAGAAAAGAAAAGAAAAGAGATGTTCCCCAAACAAGTTCAACATATAGCCATCATGGTTCACTGCACTATCAATCATCATCTAGATCAATGACTTCTGCCTCCCTGGACCTAGAGTTTATGTTGAGGTGCTGATCATAGTAGTCAAAGCATCGGTTCACTAGCTTCACCTCTTCTTGTAGTTGTGCGAGGTTCACTGCTACTTCCGAGAAGACCAAGTCCATAGCTTCGGATAGGTCTCTAAGATCTGTCTTCATCCTTACTCGATTCCGTCAGAGTATCCTCTCACGTGCGGTTCCCTCTTCTTAATTCTTCAAGATTTGTTCTTGTCCTACCCGAAGTGCCTCTAATCTGTCCATCATGCCTTGATAGTCAAAAGCCCCACCTGGAGGAGGTGGTGCTGCATAAGAAGGATCCTCAGTCTCCATTTCTTCCTCCTCATCCACTATGGGGACATATTCCTCATCCTCCTCATCATCTTCATCTAGAGCCATTTCCTCATCATTATTTTCCATAACACCATGCAAGTCCATCTTATATAAGTTTCCTCGGGAAAACTTATCCAATGGGAACTTTCCCTCCTTACCCCTTAAATCAACATGAAAATGCTGGAATACTCTTGTAAGAGACCGGGCATAAGGAAGTTTCCATCTGAGGGGTAGGTAGTGTGGTACTCCATGGTCTTCATTATGATGAAGGGCAGATATAGGCGGGTAGCATCCTCTACGGCCATGTAGATACAGCAAGCCATGTACGCCACCATAAAGTTCACCTGGTTCCTATGACCGGCTCTGGGGAGCAAGTTAAACTGGACCAGGGGCTAAAAACACAAACATCTAGAATATAAGCAGTCTCAAACTCGGTCCATACCTCACTGCCACTGATGGTGTAGTAGATATGGCTCTGTAAATCTTGGTCCATAAATGGACCCAAGGCCTTACCCCTAAGAGGACAAAAATACCAATTACCCTCCATCAATATGCCAAGAATCTCCGTAAATAGCTCTATGGGTAGTCTGATGTCTCATCCCTTCACTCGGCTAGTGAGGGAATATACCCTACCATCATAGGAATCTTCGAGATTGTAGTAAAACTTCTAAACAAGGTTGGGGTAGCAGGGTAAATCGATGGAGAGCATGGACTGCCAGCCCAAAGCCGTGAACTTCTCTAGCATTCAGACCCTTGAAAATTCCTCTACTATCACAGACTTTTCCATAAGCACTGCCTTTGAGGAGAATGTGGACCATGACACGGCTGCCTCTAGACTTAAGAAAACGTGCTCATCATACTCCTCAGGGTCTACAGGTGCATTTCTCCTCTGGCGAGTTCTTTTTGTTGAAGAACTCGATGCTGCACTTTTCCCCTTCTGGTTAGGAGTTTTTCTGCTCCCAGATGGGGCAGCAACTTCCTTACCTTTGCGAGATGACATCCTGCAAAGTCCACATGAAAGACATAAGAACTCGACAAAATTCCAAGAGGAAGTAAATTAAGAAATAGATAAGAGAAAAGGCAATGCAAATAGGACCATAAGAAGTAGAAGAGTAGTGTGAATGACAATTATCCAACATGGCACTCATATTAAGTACATTGTAGGGGATACTAAGGATTGCCATAAAAATGGGGGCAATGTGTATTAAATGATGAACAAGGAGAAAAACCACCATAGTGCTAATGCCATCGTCATAATGTGCTCATATAGGAATGACAAGTTGGTAAGGAAAGAGTTGGCATGTATAGTGTAGTGACCCCGAGAACATCAAGGTGACATGATTTTGAATGCACATTTCACAATTAGAAGCCAAAGAGTGAGAGAAATTACTTGGAGCATAGATCATACAATGCTCAAACTATCAACAACCCAAAGCATTAGGCAAATTGCAAGAGAAGGAAAAAAATAAAAAAAAAATTCCATAGGGATGAGCATAATCAATGAACAGCCATAGCATTGAGAGGAATTCGACAATAGTGTGTAAAAGAGGGTTCAAATACATACAATTACACATATCTCAGCTTTATTGAAGTCAAAACAATGAAAATCCCCAATTTTCTCATGAACCTAACCTAAAAAAATAGTGAAATTTCTTGCCAAGGAGTGATAGGTGAGGCATGCATGCAAGGGATCATTCTCATCACTATAATGCAACCAAATGTGAGTGAATAAACCTGTTTAGGTCATCATTTGGGCAAGGAAATGGAAAGAACATGAAAAACCCCAAAACAGCAAAATTTGGGGAAAAAGGGTTATGCAACACATGAAATTGATAGAATGTGGTGGATTGAAGAAGAAAATCATGGATAAATGTCATACTCTCATGCTACATTCCTTCTAGTTGCGAAGGATCAAAAGGAAAACAAACGTCAAAGGGTATAAATCAAGAGTAAACAAAATCCCATAGGTTGAGAGAGAAAATAAGAGAAGAACACTCACTTGAAGACTGGAAGTTAATGATTGAATGCTTTGATCCAACATGGAGAAGAGAAATCAAGTGTAGAGTGCTTGGTAGGAGCTCCCCAACCCTTCCTTTCTTGCTTCGAAGGAACTTGAGAAAAGAAGGAAATGAGAGGAATAAAGAGTGAGAGGAATGAGGGTAAGAATGCCCTCTTAACAGAATTACGGCCATGACTGGTGGGTCCCAACCGGTGGGTTTTGAATCCAACCTACCCGCCGGTAGGGGGATTTTGGGCCCAGATACCTCGAATTTAGATATTTCATTCCTTGTGCTTAGTAGGCTCCGAAATTGCATGAATTGTAAGCAGTTCGTGCTAGGAATTTGGGTGCATTGTCATGTGTGGTGACCTATCTAGTAGTGGTTAATGTTGTGGATGCGTGCTACGATGATGGAATGCAGTGTGATAATGTGACCTGTGGTATGATGTGCATTTGATTGCGTGCATACACACGATAATTGTGGCACTTAGTCAATGCTTAACTTTGATGATTCAGGTACAAAGAATCATGGTATGCACTAGATCTGGAGGTAATATATGAGAAGCCCCTCATGGTTCCCACCCTATCGGACAACCACCAAATCCTCGAGGGCCTTGACCGGTGGAACGATTAGCACACCCACGACCCCGGGTGGGCCCTAGGTAGGAAGAGATTTTAGAGGACCCACCTATGAATGAAATCCTAGATCCTCCTCTCATTATCACTCCAAATGATGTTGTAGCTCTTATCCAATAATAACAGCAAGCATTCTAGCAGCAGCTACTCCAACAACAGTAAACTTTCATGAATGAAGTGCATCAAGAATTGAACCCAGCCTACATAGCTAGGTCAACATCCCCGTGTGGTGACTTTTCCACAAGATCCTCCTATTGTGCCAGATGTCGGAGCTCAACTCGGGGGTACGCCTCCTAGGGCACCACCCCTAGATGCATTGGGGGGTACACCTCCTAGGGTACCACCACAAGACCCACCAGGGGGTACACCTCTCGTGGTGACACCATGGTTTCCACTGTTCGGCACTCCTCTGTATATGATGCCTCCATCATATCCTTTTTATCGAGCATATCCACCATATTACCCACCGGCAATTACTACAGCAAAGGTGATTGAATCTTTTAAGAAGCACTTGCCACCTATCTTCACTAAAGTGGGTAGTGATCCCTCGGAGCCGGATCGATGGATCCAAGAGAGGGAGAAAATATTTGAAGTTGTGGAATGGACAAAGGTTCAGAAACTTATCTGCAATTGAAGAATGAGGCAAACTCATGGTGGAAAGCTTCCAAGCTCATCTTAACGGCAACCCACTTGGAACCAACTTGGGAACAATTCAAGGAATTATTTTTATCAAACTACTACCCCAATAGCTTTAGAGACCACAAGGAAATAGAGTTCATGGGATTGACTCAGGGGAACAAGTCTATCCTTAAGTACCAACAACAATTCGAGGATTTTTTTTATTTTTCTCCTCGACACATGAAAGCAGTTGAGGAGAAATCTAGGAAATTTCTGAAGGGATTGAAGGTGTCCATTGGTTCGGTATTAGGGGCTATGGATTTGACAGATTATACCCAAATAGTACTGAAGGCTAAGACCATGGAGAATAAACAGAAGGGAGAGTCTTCTAATGAGCACATTTATGTGTGAAATATAGGGTATAAAAGATGCATTTTATATATTTAGAATGGAGCTACCTTGGGTTTTATTCTCTTTTTGCAGGTTTTATATTTCCAAGGCCTTAAGGACTATCAGGTGCTATCTCCAATTTTACTCGTAAAGAGGTCCTATTTCTTTTCAGGCTTATGAAAAGGACAAAATTTTGACTAAGATGGTCAGAATTTTGGGTAAAATTCTTTGCATTAAAAGTACACATCCGTTTGGTCATCCGTACAAGTGATTATTCTTTTTAGGCTAGAAAAAAAAATAGATCAAAACTGAACCGAGATGTAGAACCAGCCCATCTGTAGTTGTCCCAGGGGTATAAGGAATATTCTAAGATGCCAACAAAGATCGATGGAACCCCCTTGAGTGATTACAAATTTATTTTTGGTGACAACTACCTAGCATAATTGGTGAGTTGTGGTGTGCAAAATCCCCTTGCTTATTAGGAGGTCTCACGTTCGAACCTCTTGGCTGCCCTTTTTTTTTAGAGTTTTTTTGGAAGATTTTCTCTCTCCTACTCATCACAATCAATTTAAGAAAAAAATAGAGGTCAGCCAAGGGTTGTGCGCAAGTTTGAAGGAGAGAAAAATGAGGAAAAAAGGGAGAAAAAATAGGAAAGAAAAACGAAAAAAAAATAGAAGAAAG
This sequence comes from Macadamia integrifolia, assembly GCF_013358625.1. Taxonomy (NCBI): domain Eukaryota; kingdom Viridiplantae; phylum Streptophyta; class Magnoliopsida; order Proteales; family Proteaceae; genus Macadamia; species Macadamia integrifolia. The sequence continues at coordinate 2,718,632 of NC_056561.1, read as the reverse complement.
GAAATCAAAATCGTGGGAGATCTCCTCTCTTACGATTCTCTCTCTCTTCTCTCTCTTCCACTTCATCACACAAATACAACCAAGATATTGTGCACAAAAGAGAAGAAAAAAAATATAGGAAAAAAGGCAAGAAATAAGAAAAATCCCCTACTTCCTATTTTATCTCCTCTCTTTTCCCCTCCACCTCATCAAAATCGTCTAAGGGGATCCACCCTTGGACGTCTTCCTCTCTCTCTCTAATTCCCTATAAAAGTGAGTCCACCAAACCCTAAAGGGTTGTCCCTCTTTTGCTCTCTTTTTCTCTAATTTTTAGTTGTGCTCTCCTTCTAGTTCTAGTTCAAGTTCTTCTTAGTTTTTTTTTACTTTTAACACTTTTGTAATTGTTTTATTTCATTAATGCAATGTTTTTTATTTTTATGGTTCAAGTTATTCAAGTTATTCAAAGGTATAATAATTTTAATTTCTAGTTCTAGGCTTAGTTCTAGGTGACAAGAACAAGTTGTGGAGCATCTCTTTCAAGTTCAGTTTTTCTCTTCACGATTTGTTTTCTCCAGGCCTAGCAATTTCAGATTTGATTTAGTTTAGATTTGGTTTTTATAGTTGGTGGTATCTCAAATCGATAATGTTCAGTTCAAGTGTTGAAGTTCAAGTAAGTAGGCTTCTGCAGTAGTCTTCTCACCCCCCTCTTATTTCCTCTTCTTACTTCCCTTTCATTCATAAATTAGGTTTTAAATTTTCAGTTTTACATTATTGCTCTCCCTTTCCCCCAAGGTTCATTGTCAGATTATGCGTTGGCTTTGCCCATCTTTAGCTATGGAACCATCCTTTTATTTTGATTATTTATATTGCATCCCTTCCCCTAAAGCCAAGTAGAAAAGCCCTTGTAAGAGTACTCTCTGGTCAAGTAGGGAAGCTCATATTATTTATGGAGCATCCCTCGGGCTAAGTAGAGATACCTACTTGTATGTCTCTCTCTAGTTTTTTTCCCTTTTTATTTTATTTATTTACTTTTCAGCACTTTTACTTTCAGTTATGTACTTTTTAATTGTGTGGTTTGAGTATTTAAATTCTTAGATGATGAATGGTTAGGGTAAGATGTGAAGGGTTAGGTCGCTCAATTTTTATTTCAATTGCAATTCCAATTTCCCTAGATGTATTGGTTAGGATGCTTTTAGATGCATTTATGTTAGATCAGTAGTTAGAAATAGATCACCATAATTAATCTGTGCACTTTCGCATTACTAGAAGAAGACTAAAATAAAGTGACATCTCTCCTTATGTTCGACCCGTTAGCTACACTAATCCATACGCTTGCGGTTACTTTTAAAACTCAAACATCTTCTGCTACATTGGGGCTCTAGCAGAGGTTTAACCCATATGCGGATTTGGGCAACCCAAATAAGAGTTTTCGTGGGCCATATAATTATGGTCTGTCGTATCCGTAGTAGTACAGGTCATCGAGTTACATGCCCCGATCAGCTGGTGGATTAGGCACTACATCTTTCCGCCCAAATACTAGTATGGTGCCTATAACCCCAAGGCTGCCTCGTCATTTAACTACACCAGATCAGATATAGAGAGCCCCAATGTCAGTGCAAGCATCTCAAAATCATTGTTTTGTCTGTCATGCAGTTGGACACTTTGCCAAGGATTGCCCGTACAAACTAGCTGCTTTATAGAATCAACCCCATGTTTATAGACCCGCATTGGCTCAAGGGGGCCAACCTCAAGGGTGTATGCATTATCAGCTGAAAAGGTTGAAGCCAACCCTGATGTGGTAGCAGGTATCCTATCTATCTCAGGTATACCAGCTTATGTATTATTTGACTCTGGAGCATCGCATTCATTTGTATCTAAAAGGTTTGCTAGGAAGATTGATGTCACCCAAGGTTTTAGAGTGCAAGTTGATTGTTAGTACACCTGCAGGCAAGGTAGCATAGTTGAATGAAGTGTATGGACCATGCTCAGTTGAAATTGGTGGGAAGAAGCTGGATGCCTAGCTTATTAAATTCAATATGTAGAATTTTGATGTCACATTGGGCATGGACTGGTTGTCAGCTCACCAGGTGAATGTGATGTGCGCTGAGGAAATAAATTAAGCTAGTGAGTGATGAAGGAGAAGAGTTATTGTATCAAGCAAATAGGGTGAAGCGACCTAGAGAGGTTCTCATCTCTACCCTACAGGCGGTGAAATTACTGGAAGGCAGATGTCAGGGCAACCTAGCGTCAGTGCAAGATGTGGAAGCAAAGGTCACACCATTAGCAGAATTAAAAGTAGTTTGGGAGTTTCCCGATGTCTTTCTGAATGATCTAACCCGGCTATCGCCTGACAGAGAATTGGAGTTTGCTATTGACTTGGTTCCTGGAGCGGACCCAGTGTCTAAAGCTCCATACAGAATGGCACCACCTGAGTTGAAGGAGTTGCGGACACAGTTGCAAGACTTGTTGGAAAAGGTATTTATACACCCAAGTGTTTCTCCTTAGGGTGCTCCAGTTCTATTTTTTAAGACAAAGGATGGGAGTCTATGTATGTGCATCGATTACCGGGAGTTAAACAAACTAACCACCAAGAACCGGTATGCGTTGCTATGCATTGATGACCTCTTTGATCAATTGCAGGGTGCTAAGGTATTCTTAAAGATTGATCTCAGATCTGGCTATTATCAGCTCAAAATAAAAGCAATGACATACCCAAGACAGCCTTTAGGACTCAATATGGTCATTATGAATTCCTAGTGTTGTCTTTCGGGTTAACCAACGCATGGACAACTTTTATGGATCTAATGAACCGAGTATTTCATGATGTTCTTGATAAGTGGGTCATCATTTTTATCAATGACATTTTGATCTACTCGAAGAGTGAAGAGGAGCATACGCTACACTTGAGGATGGTACTCCAAAGTTTGAGAGAATAGCAGTTGTACGAAAAATTCAGTAAGTGTGAGTTTTGGATAAAGTGGACTGGATTCCTAGGACACAATTTTTGAGAATGAAATTGAAGCAGACCCGGGTAAGGTAAAAGTGGTAGTGGAGTGGGAAACACCCAAGAATGCGTCAGAGATTAAAAGCTTCTTAGGGTTAGCGGGCTACTACCGGCTCTTCATCAAGAATTTCTCTCGAATCGCTGCTCCAATGACCAATTTGACGAAAAAGGGCATGAAGTTTGAATGGTCTAGGGAGTGTGAAAACTGCTTCCAGGAGTTCAAGAGTCAATTGGTGTCAGCCCCAGTATTGACAATTCTGGAGGGCACGGGTGGAATGACGTCTACACTGATGCTTATAAGATTGAGTTGGGTTGTGTTCTCATGCAACATGGTTAGGTGGTGGCGTATGCATCAAAGCAACTGAAGGAGTATGAGAAGAACTACCCCACCCATGATTTGGAGCTAGTGGCACCATCTTTGCCCTACAGATCTGGTGCCATTATTTGTACGGGGAGAAGTGCGAGATATTCAACAATCACAAAAGTCTCAAGTACTTCTTCACCCAGAGAGATTTGACATGAGGCAGAGGAGATGGTTGAAGGTTATGAAAGATTATGACTGCAACATCTAGTACCATCCGAGTAAACCCAACGTGGTGGTGGATGCATTGAGTCGGAAAGTTCAGACTATATCACTTGCGTACTTGGCCACTATTCTACAACTTAAACAAGAAGCAATATTGATGGATGAAGCCCTTTCATATGAGGGAGCAACCTTGGAGCTCGATCACCAACAGGGTAGTATTAAGCAGCTAACGCTATCTCTGGCGGCCCTATAGGTACAACCATCTATCAGGCAAGGGGTGATCATGAAATAACCCTTAGATCTGGAGTCACAAAAGATCAGAATTAGGATTCAAGAGCAAATGGTGGATGATCCTGATTTCACAATAGCCAGTGACGAAGCACTATTGTTTCGGGGCAGGTTGTGTGTGCCCAATGACTTAGTGATACAGGATAAGATAGTAAGGAAGCACACAGCTCAGAATTCACACTTCACCCCGGAAGAACAAAGATATACAAGGATCTTAAACAAAGTTATTGGTGGCTAGGGATGAAGATTACTGTGGCCCTATATGTGCCGCAGTGTCTCACATGTCAGAAGGTCAAGGTAGAGTGGCATCGACCATATGACACTCTTCAGCCTCTCCCAGTACCAGAGTGGAAGTGGGATATGATTACCATGGACTTCGTCATTGAGCTACCTCGTACACCTAAGGGGATGGATGCAATCTGGGTGATAGTTGACAAGCTTACCAAGACTGCTCATTTCATTCCAATCAAGACTACCTATTCCATGGACAAGTTGGAAAAACTTTACATGGATAATGTAGTTCGCTTGCATGTGGTGCCAGGGACATGGAAGCATTATGTAGTCGTACTATCTCATATAGATGCATTGGGTTTAGGTTGACATTCCCTCATGCTATGACCCTTCCCGACAGGGGTTTTGGTGTTGGGCTATCATTGGAGGGAAGCGTCGGTCGAGGACCACCATGGTGATTAGAAGTACACCTGGCTAATCATTAGGATAGTTGAAAACCTTTGTGATATATTCAGAGGGCCGGGTGTATTGCTTTTATTTTCTACTGTGGTTCAGCCACGATTTACTTTTATGCTGTGGTTCAGCCACGATTTACTTATCTGAGTTCTCACGGTCGGCTCTCTCCGACAACCCTATGGGTTTATTGTAGGATGGACAACGCAATTCTTACCCGGGGCATACACGCACTGTGGTTGTGAGTAACACGTAACCTATGACTTAGTATTGTTGCCTAGGAGAATAGGCCTAAAATGAATTGCATGCATATAGGATCATTTGAAATGCGACTACTTGTTTGCGTCTTTCTTTCCATTTACTAAGCTAGTGAACTCACCACTTGTATATACACATTTTTAGATGATTTTGCAGATTTCTCCATGGAGGAGCAAGAGCTGGAGCCGGAGCCCACTGACGAGTTTTCTCTAGGGGACTGATGGGTTTCGAAATGTTTTAGGCACAGTGCCGAGTGCACGTGCGAGGGCTGCATTGTAGGGCAACAGTGGCAATTTTCGATCATCACCTTTTTTATTCTTTTGATGTATTCTCCTTTTGTGCTCTAGATATTAAAATTATTATTTTTTATGTAATTATCATGCTTGCGGGCCCACATGTATATATATACTATGTATAATAATTTAGGTATCAAGAATAGTGGAAAAATTTACAGATATACGTGATAAGTCTTCCGTTGAATTATCTAAATTTATATTCATATCCTGTGGTGCATGTTGTGTTATGGTTTATTGCATCAGATGATCCTGGTGATTCTTGGGTTACCCGGAGGTAACCTGGTCACCAGGAGGTAACTTGGTCACCAGTCCGGTTCTATATAAATAGGGTGTGACAAGGATTATGAATTACATCAAAAGAACTAAACACGTAAAATTATGTTTTCAAAAGGGAACACTTGAAGTTATTTATTAGATACTCCGATGTTGATTGAGGAGGTGACAAACTTGACTAACTATAAGTCCACCATTGGTCATGTGTTTATATTTGGAGGTGTATTTGTTTCATGGGATAGCAAGAAACAAGGGCGTATTGTTAGGTACACACAAGAAGTTGAGTACATTGCTTGTAGTATGACAAGCACGCATACAGTCTGGATAAGACGGTTCTTAATGGAATTTGGGCTGGCGTCTAAGTCTGGAATTGGAACTGGATGTTCTTTGTCATGACAATCAAAACTTTATGAATATTTTTCTTGGAAATAGGAATGGAAATGGTTCTTGGAAATGGGAATAGAAATGGTTCCTCAAACTGTTATGACAAGTGTTCCTTGAAATGGGAACTTGAAATGAGAACTTAATTCCTAAAAATTGAGAATGTAAATGAAATTTTTTCATGAAGGTAGTTCCTGGAAATGAGAATGGAAAATATGAATTCGGCCAACATGGCCAAGTGGGAGATGTTGGTGATGTGGCCACGTTGGCCTAATCCACTCACTACCTTAACCCATATAAGAAGGGATGTGGAGAGAAATTTGGTGAAGGCGACTCCTAATTAACTGGGTTGTCATTACTTTCGGACGATAACATTTAATAGAATTTTGAATAAACAACGCCTCAATTAGAGGTGCAACAGGGCCGGGTTGGACCAAGCTTCTTAAAACCCTAGCCAAACCTTGAGTCCCCTTAACTGGGCCCAAACCTGCACGCAAAACTTCAACTCATGCCCAACCCTTCAGGGTTCTGTTCAACCCAACCCTTAGACACCCTTGATTGACCCTGACCCTGGTTCGCCATCAAGGGTCGGGTATACCCTGATCCTGACCCTGCAAAATATGAAATAACTAAAAAATAAAAAATATTCATAATAAAGAGGAGATAAAATAAATAAATAAATAAACACGCAAAAGTCAGAAATTACTTGCCATGGGGAGAACATCTTAAAACAAACATTCAAATAATACAAATAACTCCAACTATTTTGGTAAACAAAGAGGAGATCATACTAAGAAAGCAAATAATCCAAAAAATTTCAATTTTTTGTCTTAATAAACAAAGAGATCATCTTAATAAGGCAAACAATATGAAGATCTCAAAACCTTTGTCATGTTAAACAAAAAGGAGAACATCCTAAGAAATCAAAAAATCTAAAGTCAATATCAGGGACAAAAACCAAGGCCGGATTAGGCCAAAATCAGGGCAAAAAAATTAAGGTCGAGCTCAGGGCGGGCCACAGACATCAACCCTTACCCGCCTTGACCCTGACTCAGTGTCAGAATTTTGAAGGTCGGGCCAACCCTCAGGGCCAAAATTTTTGGGTCAGTACTTGTTCGGGATTAGGGCAGGCCAAGGGTGGGTTTGGGTCGTCAGGGCCAAATTTGCCCCCCTAGCTGCATTTGGTATCATTCGAAAGAACGTTTTTTCGTTCTATGGAAACGAATAAACAAAATAAAGTGTTTGGTGCCTTTCTGATGTGTTTCATTTTTCTTGGAACTTGGAACAAAATGTTAAAAAAAAAAAAAGAAAAGAAAAGAAGAAGAACGATTTGAACGACAAATACTGTTCCGTCAGTATAGTTTCGTTCCAAATTTGTAGAAAAGGATCAATATTAGGAAATCGTTCCCAATAAAATACCAAACTCCGCCCTTTCACCCTTCTCTCTTTCTCACCCTTTAACCTTTGTGCACAGAGAGGAGAAAAAGAACGCTCCACCTTGAAACCTCAACATAGCAGTAATGTCTTCCCTTTCTTCTTCTTCTTACTCTCTTCCACGTTCTTCACCCTCATTCTCTTTCACCCTTTTTTTTTTCTCACTGATTTTTTTTTCTTCTTAAGAAAATCCTGCTCTTTTTTCGCACGGAGAAGAGCTAATCCTCAGTCGGCAATCGTCACTCGTTGGTGATCGTCACCTCAGATTTAGGTATCTGTTCTCGACGATCTTCTCCTGATTTCATGCTTTCATGCTATCTAGGGTTTTACGCAACCACCTCAAATCATGAATTGATGCAACCTTAGAAAGGCCCCAAATTTTCACTAAAAAAGTGCAGGGGCAAGAGTGCAATATGATCGTATACCAGGACGGCCATAGTTAAAGAACTCTTTGCCTACTTCAGTACTCAGAAATCTCCCCTGCGTTACACAGAAGCAGATCTAGTGTTTGAAATTCCCCTCCCTTTAGACTGAATTGGGATACTTCCCTCCCTACAACCCCAATTCCTCCTCTCTCTCTCTCTCTCTCTCTCTCTCTCTGCGTATGGGTGTGTCTATGTATGCATTTCTGTGTTTCGCATCTATTCTGTAACTCGGTTGTAGGAACGCCATTCTCCCGGGTTTCGGTACCTTCCTGTTCTGTTCAGAATCTTGATCACTTATTCCTATTTTACGATCCTTCACCACGTTCCCATAGTTAAAATCAATGAAAGTTTTTTATTCTTAATTTTGGATTAATGGGGTTATTGGGTTTTCTGGTCGATGAATTCGGTGTTGGTTTCTTTGATGATCTTGTACAGGTGTTGAAACCATGATTCGTATCTGTTACTCTGTTCGATACTAACATCATAACTATGACACTTTTGCATCCTTGTCTTGTTGGGAAATTCGAAAAACCGTCCAAAGTTTTGAAGTTTATTTTTCCTACTTATTCCATCCACCCCTTCTATTGATGACAACCCTGTTTCTTTTCTTAGTATCATTTCTGGAGTGTCCCTTGATTCTGTTCTTCTATAATTTGAACTACTGTATTAATACTTTAGTCTTGGGGTTTTCTTTCCTTATTGCTAATACTTTAATCTTCTGGTTTCCTTCTTCCTCCCTTTCTGTGTGAAAGTGTTTCTCAATGTTTTTTTAGTAATGTTTGTTTTGAGCCTTTTACAGCAGTTTGTCTTTATGTAAGCAAACTCCGAAACCTCAAACACAATAAGGATCAAAGGACATCCAAATCTATGTACCAAAGAACAGAATCTTAAAAAAAGGAAAGAAAAGTGAAATAATATTGGAGATAATTGCTAAATACACTCTCTGTTTTAACTACTTACAGCGGACCTAGTTCATTTTTAAAACACCCTAGTATGCCTTACCCAATCCCCTACACTTGCTGTTACAGGGAATGTAGAACTTTGCAAATGATAGCATGGCTGTGCAGAACTTTGAGGTGACTGTTTGAGATTTAAAATGTAACCGCAAGCGTACGGATCAGTGTAGCTACGGGTCGAACACAGGGAGAGCAGCCACTTTATTTTTTTATTTCTTTTAATAATGCGAAAGTGAACCGATTAATGGTTGTGATCTAATTCTAATTACCGTCCTAAACTTATGTATCTAAAATAACGTCCTAACCATTCGTCATCTAAGAATTTAAAGACGCAAGCCACGCAATTAAAATTAAATAAATAAATAACTGAAAATAAACAACCCACGCAATTAAAAATAAATAAATAAATAAAGGAAAAAAATGCTGAAATAAAAATAAAGTAAAAGAAAGGGAATAAAGCTAGAG